>NW_018128085.1:752679-753744 GCF_001952655.1 Monopterus albus | reverse complement strand
CTATAATTTGTGAAGTTGTGTTTATCACCAGATTTATACAGAGGAATAACCTTTGCTATTTTCATATTATTGGGGAACTGCCCAAGTCGAAACGACATGTTAAAAATATGGGTTAATGGTTTGCATATCCCCTCAATTACCCATTTAACAGTTGTCATAGTTATACCATCACTATCACTAGATGTTTTGTTAACACATTTATTCACTATCTCTATAATTTCCTTTTCAACTATGGGCTTCAAAAACATAGAACTCATGTTCCTTTCGATTGTATTATTATTTGTAGTGACAGATGTATCATCTGTACAAATGCTTCTTGCTAAACCAGGACCTACATTCACAAAGAACCTATTAAACTTATATACTACATCCTCCAATCTATTAACCGGTGTATCATTATCCATAAAATATTGAGGGTAGTTACTCTTGCTGGAACTGTTTCTAATCAATTTATTTAATATATTCCAAGTACCTGTTATGGTTAGCCCCCCTCACCAGGAGGGTGAGGGAGAACTAGGGGTAGGACTCAAGGTAGCCGACCCAGGGCTGATACACAAAAAAAGTTTAATGTAAGACAACACAACAACGTAACAACATAACAGTGTCCATAATACATACAAGCGAAGAGGAGTGATGACGACGGAGACCAGGACGAACAGGTGCACACACAAACTAACGGCAGTAAACAGGAGTAGAGGACCAGGGAAGACAGGCGAACAAAACGAATGTCCACGGCACAGGGACTGTCAGCCGGGAAATCAAAAGGACGTAATACAGGTAAGTACTGTAAAGTAAGTTAGGTAATGCTCTGGCAAAGACGGATCAAAAATATGTGGTGTGGTGGGATGTAGTGTGAAGAGCGTAGCGCGTAGGGTGTGTGGAAGAATCAAGTCAAAAAACGCACAGTATCTGTCAGCGTAGCAGTCTAACCACATTTGTCCGCGTTACTATGTTAATGTGAGTTAATGTTGGTTAATGTTGGTTATTGTTAGTTAGGTAATGTTCCGGCAAGCACGGAGCGTCTGCCAGAGGTTTATATAAGGAGAAGGTAATCAATCGGGATGC
>NW_018128085.1:741186-751575 GCF_001952655.1 Monopterus albus | reverse complement strand
AGTAAATGTACTTAGTTATTTTCCAAAACTACTGTGTTGTTGGTGTGGACTGTAATATAAAAAGGTGTTTCTGTGAAAAATGACCTGGGAGAACTGGGAGATCCTTTGTCAGGAGCCTTACATATATAAGCTTTAGCTGTACTTTAGTATTTTGTCAGCATTGTACAGTAGCTGAATAAACCTTTGTGAAGTTAGGCCTACATTGCACTACCTGCAGTAATTTTTACAGTGCCTTGCGAAAGTATTCGGCCCCCTTGAACTTTGCGACCTTTTGCCACATTTCAGGCTTCAAACATAAAGATATAAAACTGTAATTTTTTGTGAAGAATCAACAACAAGTGGGACACAATCATGAAGTGGAATGAAATTTATTGGATATTTCAAACTTTTTTAACAAATAAAAAACTGAATAATTGGGCGTGCAAAATTATTCAGCCCCTTTACTTTCAGTGCAGCAAACTCTCTCCAGAAGTTCAGTGAGGATCTCTGAATGATCCAATGTTGACCTAAATGACTAATGATGATAAATAGAATCCACCTGTGTGTAATCAAGTCTCCGTATAAATGCACCTGCACTGTGATAGTCTCAGAGGTCTGTTTAAAGCGCAGAGAGCATCATGAAGAACAAGGAACACACCAGGCAGGTCCGAGATACTGTTGTGGAGAAGTTTAAAGCCGGATTTGGATACAAAAAGATTTCCCAAGCTTTAAACATCCCAAGGAGCACTGTGCAAGCGATAATATTGAAATGGAAGGAGTATCAGACCACTGCAAATCTACCAAGACCTGGCCGTCCCTCTAAACTTTCAGCTCATACAAGGAGAAGACTGATCAGAGATGCAGCCAAGAGGCCCATGATCACTCTGGATGAACTGCAGAGATCTACAGCTGAGGTGGGAGACTCTGTCCATAGGACAACAATCAGTCGTATACTGCACAAATCTGGCCTTTATGGAAGAGTGGCAAGAAGAAAGCCATTTCTTAAAGATATCCATAAAAAGTGTCGTTTAAAGTTTGCCACAAGCCACCTGGGAGACACACCAAACATGTGGAAGAAGGTGCTCTGGTCAGATGAAACCAAAATCGAACTTTTTGGCAACAATGCAAAACGTTATGTTTGGCGTAAAAGCAACACAGCTCATCACCCTGAACACACCATCCCCACTGTCAAACATGGTGGTGGCAGCATCCTGGTTTGGGCCTGCTTTTCTTCAGCAGGGACAGGGAAGATGGTTAAACTTGATGGGAAGATGGATGGAGCCAAATACAGGACCATTCTGGAAGGAAACCTGATGGAGTCTGCAAAAGACCTGAGACTGGGGCGGAGATTTGTCTTCCAACAAGACACTGATCCAAAACATAAAGCAAAATCTACAATGGAATGGTTCAAAACTAAACATATCCAGGTGTTAGAATGGCCAAGTCAAAGTCCAGACCTGAATCCAATCGTGAATCTGTGGAAAGAACTGAAAACTGCTGTTCACAAATGCTCTCCATCCAACCTCACTGAGCTCGAGCTGTTTTGCAAGGAGGCATGGGCAAAAATTTCAGTCTCTCGATGTGCAAAACTGATAGAGACATACCCCAAGCGACTTACAGCTGTAATCGCAGCAAAAGGTGGCGCTACAAAGTATTAACTTAAGGGGGCTGAATAAATTTGCATGCCCGATTTTTCAGTTTTTTATTTGTTAAAAAAGTTTGACATATCCAATAAATTTCGTTTCACTTCATGATTGTGTCCCACTTGTTGTTGATTCTTCACAATAAATTACAGTTTTATATCTTTATGTTTGAAGCCTGAAATGTGGCAAAAGGTCGCAAAGTTCAAGGGGGCCGAATACTTTCGCAAGGCACTGTATATAAATATTAGATCCTTTAAGCTTCTTTGCTTGTTTCAGTATGTGTGCCTTATCCTTCTCTTTAATCAACTTTACCATCACCGCCCTCAGTCCCCGATCAGAAGGTTTCCCAACTCTGTGAGCCCGCTCCATCTCAATTTTTTGATGAATTTGCAGTTTATCCTTTAATATTTCCTTCACCTTACATTCCGCTTCTGTCCAGCTTTCTCCAGCTGACTCCTTGATTCCCTCGAAGATCAGGTTTTTTTGCTTGGACTGTACTTCCAGATGCTCCATTTTATCCGTTATGGCTATTAGACTCTCACAAGTTTTGTAGACATCATCTCTTGTTTCCTTGGTTTGTATTTTCTGTTCACCCATGGCTGCTTTAATCACATCCACATCTCGCTGGGTAAACTGCAAACTCGTTTTTATCTCCTCTATTTCTCTGGTCATGTCGTCGAGTCTCTTGTTATTTGTCCCCATAAGTAGTTGCACAAAACCTTTGAAGTTATCTTGTTGTTGGCTCAACAGTGCGGCGTACATCTGCTTCTGCTGACTCAACATCTCTGTTACTTGCGCCGCTGAAATATAATCCTGTAATTCTGCTTCAACATCCTCATTCGTTTCTGATTTAGTGATGAATTCCTAATTTCTGTACCCCTCAGGAGGTGGTACTAAATCAAGTTCCAGCAGTGCAGAGAAGGAGGGGATTTTTGCAGTCACCTGTAATTGCTTA
This sequence comes from Monopterus albus, assembly GCF_001952655.1. Taxonomy (NCBI): domain Eukaryota; kingdom Metazoa; phylum Chordata; class Actinopteri; order Synbranchiformes; family Synbranchidae; genus Monopterus; species Monopterus albus. The sequence continues at coordinate 748,998 of NW_018128085.1, read as the reverse complement.
AACATCTGAGTCGTCATGTGTCGTGTATTAGCAATAAAGCACAGAGCGTGAGCATGCACTCTCTGGTTTAGAAGTAAAATGGCAACTTCACTCATCCAGGTTTAGAGTTAAAATGGGGACTTCACTCTGTTTAGATGTAAAACAGGGACTTGGACCAGAAAGACATCACATTTCTGCAAGTCTCTGTTCTGCTTGTTCAACTATTGTTTGATAAACTGCTCATACAGTCTACATACAGACAAAATTTGTCGCATGCATGATTAATGGGCTCAACTGTGCGTGAGGAGCTCAGCCCCAGGCTCGTGTAAACAGTGACAGAGATGGGAAAAAATGCAGAGGAAAAGCAAAGCGGACAACGGCAACCCTTCTGGCCCCGCCGAATTACAAGAAGCTCCAGGTCACAGCTCATTAAGTTCCTGTAGAGGAAAAACACTAATAGTGAGCATACATACAGTATATTTGTTTTGCATTTGTAATTAGTAGTATAGAGTTTCTAATTCATTTGGACCCCCTGTAATCAATGCAAATAAAGCAGATCTCTAGATCCCACTTTGAGAGCCATTAGATCAACTTCCATTACTGCTGGGGAAAATCGCACCAGGGTGAGAGCTGCTTTATCCATCCATCCATTCCCAAGTTGCAGAGTGAGGCACTACCACCCAACACAGAGCAATGAGTCATTTATAAGACCAAGAATGTGTTTAACCCTCCCTCCCCTCAACAACTCCCCCAGGGTGTTACTGTTAATGAGATTTTCTTTTGTCAAATTTCACTTTTGTGGTTTTTATTTTATATTCTTGTAGCTTTGTTTTCACCATCTATGTTTATTAAGCCTCACACAGGGATATCAAACCTTTATAGAGTTAAAGGTATGTTCTTGTTTTCTGTTTCTGTCAGTGTTGCCATCTAAATTAAGTTGTGCTGCCCTTCAATTGCCTAATCCTGTGGTTTTCATTCCTGGTTCTCAGGGGGCTAGTTCTTTTTTAGTGGTCAGGTAATCACTGTTGATTGCATTCACCTGGTGCTCCAGGTGTAAAATAGCACCTGATTAAATGGCAAGACTGATAACCAGCAGGACTCTGAACACTGTTTCAAACACAATTAAGGGCCTCCTGCTCTTGCTTTCATTCTTTTCTCTACCCCAGCAACTAGAAGACTGATCTCCATGTGTAGATTTAAATATTTTGAGGGAATTCTGCCTTTGTTTACTCTTTCTCCCACCTTAGATTGTCCTCTTCATCCAAACTTTGTATATAATGATTGTTTAGATGCTATTTTCTGATTATATGTTGGGACCAACGTTTGTCATACACATTTCTCTGTAGAGTGGTTCTGGGTCCTACAGGTACTTCCAAATTAATCCAAATCCAGAAAAAAATTTTACGAGTCCTTGAAGTAGAGAATGGGTAAATGATTTGCCCTGTGGCATCTGTTTTCTCCTCCTTCCCCACCCAGACATCCAACCGTTCATTCAACTCTTAATAAGTTTTCAGACATTAATTATTTTGCTGTTTTTATGAAAAGCTTAAATAGATTGAGAACCAGTGTATGCTGATAGAAAGACTGGTAAATTCTGATTCTAAGCACCTGACACACTCATCTTGAATACTTAAGTGGCCCAAAGTCAGAGGTTTAACACAAAATCCACAGTGTCTTGAACCTTCACGTTAGAGAAGTTCACATATATGTTGAGTTATGGTTACAATCCTCAAATGCCTGGTAGAAACAACAGTGTGATCTGAACTAGGTCCTCTTCACCTTGCATATCTTCAAGGAGTCTCAGAAGAGCAGATTTATCCAGGTTGGCGTGTGAACAGCCAGATGGAGAAGGAAGGTGTGGGATGGCAAAGAACACCACCTAATTAGCTCCAAAAAACTCAGAGAGTGAGCCCACACCTAGCTGCTTTATGATTAAAAAGTTGGGGTTTTTGTCAAAGTAATTGGAAATCATTAACATTTTGAATGAGCCACATTCTCTTTGAACTGTGCCTTTAGGGAAAAGATCCCCTTCACACCAGTTTCCCTTAAAGAACATCAGTTCAGTTGCATGATGGTTTGTGTCTTTTTTCTTTCTTTCTTTTTTTAATGCCTAGGGTCATCTTCCTACAGGGATTGATTACAAGTTTGGCAGAAAAAAAACTTTGGACTTTTTCATCCTTTGCTGTATCTCTCATTCTCTTATATCATCCAGTGGTCACCATAAGCAGTGTTGTATTTAGAGCAGGTCAGAGAATACTGTGCTGTGGGTGTTTGTCTGCTATGACTGTGATGCTGAGGGTTGAAATTCTTATAGCCTATAAAGCCTATTTTATACCAGGATTGTTGACCTGCTGTGAAACTCTACAGATTTACTATTTATTCAATATATAGACAACTTTCTAATCAAACATTGGAGGTGTCACCAGTCAGGTGAAGCGAAACCGCATTTGCACTCATTACACAGGCACATAGATTTTCTACAGTTTGCTATCCTGGGATTGGATTTTGGATGCATTTAATGCCTCCCATTTACTTGGTACAACAAGAAAAATCAGCCCTGTCCTGCCCTCTCTCTCTTATTGATTAGACATGCAGGACAATCAGAGAGAACAAAGCAAGGGAGGGAAGACAAGCCAAATAACAGGCGAGAACAGTTATGGGAACAATCTATAACAGGGGTCTCCAACCTTTTTTACTCAAAGAGCTATTTTGGCAAAATGAAAGCAGCAAAGAGCTACTCATGTTTTATATTAGGCTACTAATTCCATTTATTCACATACTGTATCAAAACTTTCAAACCGATCCCCAAACCAAACCAGCTGAATATGATTGTTTTGCACAAACAGTTGTCAAATATTAATATCCAACACATTTTGTATCAAAAACATAAATATCAGTCATCACATCAGATTGCCAAACTCACCTTTCACATGTCAAAACCTTATTTTATACATTGCATCTACTCTAGGTGTTGTAAAAACAAGGGAAAGTTGTTGATTGTAGTTTGGGCTCCTTATCAACACAAATAACATTGGAGGCAATGAAGGCAGGCTACTTAAAACCCCTTGATGCCTGACTGCCACAATTAGATTAGAAATATAGGTCATAATTAAATCTTATTAAACATACCGATATGTTAAACATTGTGTGTTACTTATTCATTCCAAGTATATCATGAGCTCAGATGTGCACTGCAAAAATAAACATCCACGACCCCGCTTAGAAATTGTAGATAAAGACACGGAGTATCAAAGCACTGACAGCTGGTAATACATCCAATGGTACGTAGCAAACAGCTTACAGAGAAAGTGTTGAATGCTGGGGGTGCTATTTTGGGATGGAGGCACTGTATTTACTTGCATACATTCCTGTTTCATTTGACTAAAAGGTTGCTTAAATCCTGTAGATCTCACTTTCCTGACTGTAGTAATTCAGAATGGATAACCTTAGCTGACTGTAGGTAGCTCATAGTGGACCTAGAAATCCCATCCACGAGACTGACATAAACAAACCTGGCAGCAGCCTAACTCGTTTGATTTACAGGTGTTATGATCGCTCGGACACAGAGATGAGCGAGAAGAAAAAGACGGACCCAGGTAGCTGGCTTCGGTGCAAGCAGTGATATTTATTTATAATGTGGTAATGTGCAAACATAGAGAGGTGAAGTAGGCAGAGGTAACCGGGTGTGATCAGCGGTGGGTGCAAAAACAGTCAGTGGTATGTTGGATGATACTGGACCGGGCTGCGGACGCTGGGATCACTCCTGGGCTGGTCGTGGTTGGGATGAAGGATGGCTGAGAAAACAGGAGCATGTATAGACGGTTAATGGAGACTGTGCATCAACCTGTATGGTGGAGGCTGGTAGGAAGAGTTGATCCAGGGTCCAGAGGAGAGGTCCGTAGGGGAGGAAAAGAGTACAGCGGGTCTAAAAGGTAATACGAAAGAACTAAGAGACATGTAACTGGCAAACTAGGCACAAAGCAAAACACGAAAAATAGGGGCCTGAAGACAAAGATTGAACCGGCAGGGGAATGAACAGTAAGCAGTGTATAAGTAAGGGGGAAACTAACGAGGTGCAGCTGGTGAGTAATCAGGGAAGTGGGGCAGGTGTGTCGAATAGTGTAATGAATGCCAGGGAGTGGACTAGTGAGGAAAGGAAGAGAGGAAGGTGCCACCGGGCAAACCTGACAACAGGTGACTGACAAATAATAATTTGTTGTCAAAGGAAGACAGGGTATCTTTGTATCTGACTGGATTTCAGTTTAAGCGAAGTTCTGTTGTGTAAGATTTGTAGTTTTATCATGCAATTGAATTTTTGCATTTTGTGCATCTGCTAGACTCATGTTCTACATCAATATGTAGAAGATGCAATTGATTTTTTGCATTTTGTGCATCTGCGAGACTGTCATGTTCTACATCAATATGTAGAACATGCAATTGAATTTTTGCATTTTGTGCATCTGCTAGACTGTCATGTTCTACATATTGATGCAGTACTTTTGCCCATATGTTTACATTTGGTAATAAGTGTCCTAAATGCTAAGAAGACAATTTAATATGATAATGAAGTAACTGCTGAGGGGTGTCCTCCTTCCTCATAGTAATCAGCATAGCTTTCTATAAAATAAAGCCGTGGAAAATATCAGTGGTGTACAGTCTGATGACTCCAATCCCGGTGAGGTACAATAAGACATACTTGACAACTTAACATCCACATCGCCCGCAATACTGATTGTATCTCGACATCTATCTGTCTCTCTATACAGCAGCTATACTGTATAGCAAATGTATAGTTATACTATCATGTTCTACAAGGCAGGTTCAGTTTTGGTTTGTGAGCAAAAAGACAGAGGTGCAGAAGCTTTCTTTTTTTTACATTATAGCAAAACCTCAAAGTTGCAACATTCATTTTAGTGAGGACTTTTCTATTATTGTTTTATGGACATATGCCTCTCACATTGGGAACCAATTTATGTCCTACTAATGAGTTTTGCCAAAATACTTTTATATAAAAACATCATTGCTGAAAACATGTTCTAACTGTGCCAGGTGCTAAACTGCAAGCATGAACTGTAAGGGAATCTTTGTGCACGCTACACACAGCGGTTGCTATGCTGTTCAGTACATTGCTCTGATGTTTGGCTTAACTGCAGAAGTTGTTGTTTTATAGTGCAAAAACTTGGTATAAACAGGACGTCAACGTGGCAGTGTGGATGTCTCCTTTTGTCTTTTTTATATAAAAAACTGTTCTGCTGTTGCTTCCTGTGTTTTGTTGTTCTGTCACTGTTTGCCTTTGTTGATTGTTATCTTTGTTAGTTATTGTTCATCAATTGTTGTTTATTGTTGGATGCTGTTTTATACATCTTGAGGGGGAATATGTGTAAACAGTAATACCCGGTAAATATTCAACAGTCTCACCATATTGCTATGCATCTGTTCCTTGTGTGAATATGAGCCGCTGTGTACGGATGTGAGCTCAGCTGGTGAGTGTTTTGGTGTCTAGGTTGCAAGATAGATGCCTGTTAATATCAGATTCTTTGACAGAGCCAGATGTTCCACTGTGGATAAAGACTATTAACAATGGCTAGAGGCGGTTTTGGCTAGACACTGAAATTGCAGCAGATAAATAACTTTAGAAAAGACAATAATCATACAGACACACTCAAACATATTCAAGCACCTTGTGTGTGCGCACACATGCCCCTAATACAAACACAGCAACAAGCAGCTGTATTGTGTGCAGACTATTATGAAAAGGTCTGACTTTCTGGTGAGAATTCAAAGTGGGAGAGTAAAAAAAAAAACACCCAGAATATGAAGAAAGACAAACAGACAAAGCCCAGTCTTGAAATTGTTACTTGAAAAGTGTCCATCATGCTCTTATTTTTGTTAGAAAACAGCAGTGATGTTAGCAACGTGAACTTCAAATACAATGCAGAAGTTATTGATTATTGTGCTATTGGGCCCTATAATAATGATTAAGGTACACTGGGATACTGCATAGTGTTGTACCTCAGACTCAGAGGTCTAGTATAGCTCAGGTAAAATGGTTACTGACTACCTAGGGCCCTAAAGGGTTTGAATCTAGACTTCTGTGGCCTACAAGTATGTATTTTTTAATTACATCATACTTTTAAATAATTTCTCTAACTATGAAAGAGTTATCTACAGATTTACATGTGTAGATAATTAAACATTAAATTATCATTAAACAATTTTTTATATAAAATTTGTTTAATGATAATTTAATATTTCTTATACCAGATTAATATCAACATTGAAATTACAGATATGTCGTGTGGCTGACAAGTAGAGGAAATGTTGGGGGTGTGGTTTATTTGAATGACATGATGACATACTTTAATCTCTGACAATCAAGTGTCATTTCAAGACTTTTTCAGTGTTTTTGTTGCTGGGTTTTACTCACTGTGTGTATTTGGTTTTTACTCTGCCTTGTGTTATTTCTGACATTATTCCCAGGGTTTCAAGTAATACTGGAAAATCTAGTTAGCTCTAGCATGAGACTATAGAATCAGTCGCCTCTGCTTTACCCAGTCCTCCTCCTCCCTACTCACTCCACTCTGCTCCGTGCTCTTCCTGACTCTTCGTGAACGTGAAACCATTCGCACACTATCACAGTTTGGAGAGAAATTCACAAAGTTAGAAGGCAGCAATCTACTGGTGGGCACTAAAATAATGTAATTCACTGAGCTGCCTGCCCTGCTACATGTCTACTGTAAACACAGCATAAACACAGCACTGTATAGCAACTTCTACTACAGGACAGGTGGACATGACACATTTATAGCCAGGTAAAGCAAGAACAAGTGCACCTTGAAAAGGTCATATCACAAAAAAAAAACCTCACTTCACCACTCTATCACATATATGGGACACATGCTGTTTTCAAAAACACATCTGAAATTTAATAAAACAGACTGTTGAGTGTTGCTATATCAGTGCAATAACTGAAGAGACCAACCCACAGCAACATCACTACAGCTGTAGCAGGCAAAGGATTGCTGGGTAAAAATCACCAAAACACATTCAGCTGGTGGGTTTTAGTACAGTGTAACTCATCAAGCCAACTGCCCTGCTTCATGTCTACTGTAAAATAGCAGGAACTTCAATAGCCAAACATTTAATAATAATAATTAGAGTATAAATACTAAATCCACATGCCAGTCAATGCAGTAGGTAGAATGCCAACTCAGCATGCGTTTGTAAATCCCTCTTCACCTGCTGAAAGCAGCGCTGATATACCTGTATGATCTAGATCCAACGGTTGGTCTCTTTTCTTTCTTCTCCTAATAACTCTCAACTTTTGACCTTCTTTTTCATGTGGCTGTCTCAGCTATCACTGAAGTCATTAGCTTGAAAGCCTGCGATCATGTCACTAGAGGCAAAGCTCGTTCACATATCGATTGGCAGCGACGAGCTCCCGCTCCTGACAGTGGCCTTCTCTGATTGGTTAAGCATGTTGGTCAGAATCCTTTAGAAGTAAATATCTCTGCACTGCTGCCAGGCTGTTTGATGAGTCTGGGTCACTGGAGCCTTTGACAGCAATTCTCCCCATTAAGATAAGTTTGAAGGATGTTCCTACAAAATATATACAGTATATATGTTGAAAAATGCTACTTATTGTAGCATCTTCCCTGCGGCAGAGACTGGTCCACCCGAAGGACAAAACACCCAGACATAAACAGAGTGATGTGGTGTATGCAATTAAGTGCAGTCAGGAGTGCAACAACTTGTACATTGGTGAAACTAAGCAGCCGCTTCACAAACGCATGGCCAACTCCAGTGGACCAGAGTCAGCAGTCCACCTCCACC
>NW_018128085.1:737701-740917 GCF_001952655.1 Monopterus albus | reverse complement strand
TCCCAGTTACTCTTAACCAGTGAAACTCAGAGAGACGAGGCGGTCCAAGTGGATACAAAAAACCGTGCTGGTTTATTCAAAGGATCACAGGTAAAATTAACATTACACGCTCAGGTATCCTTCACCTCCAATACTGCACGCAGGCAGATGAAGAATGAAAGACCCGGAACCCGGGCTGTACATTATATCTAGTTTGGGCTAACCCCATTCTACACAGGGACGTCAAACTGTGGCGTCACCTGATATGCCAGCTTTACAGCTGACCGTAGCAGTAGTCAAAACATGGAGAAAATCAATGTGTGTGAGTGTTGATTAAGTGGTGTGTATCTAAGAACATACAGGACATTCAGGGACATGTCCAGACATTAAGCCTAGGAAGATATTATGATTAAGATTACGGCTGAACATATCATACAGTAGCCACTTTCTATCTGGTTATCCCTGAACATAAACAACCTGGAGTAACTCCTGGAAATGAGTAAGCATTTAACAGCCTGAGCTAGACATACTGTCTACACTAAAGACATTTCTAATACAACAAGTACCTAACCAATATCTATCTGACTAAAAAATACCTGACTCTCACCGATACTGGGCTGCAACGACTCAGTCGTTAAGGGACATCGTTGGCCTTCAAAGGACTGAAACACCACCAAGGGGGATAAATATCTCCGGCTCAACACCAGTCAGTCAGAACTGATGAAGCCTCTTGGATGAGAGGTGAAACGTCTTCGACCTAGAAATCTAGTCCAGTTGAAGTTTTTTTTTTTTTCAGCTTACTGTGACCTGGATGACTGAGAATCTGCACGGACATGCTATTTATTGTAGCTTTAAGACCAGGCATTATCACAGCTGTACCTTTATTGGAGGATTACAGTTGTCATTTAAGTAGAATCAAGCAAATATATATGAGAATTATCACTTAGTGAGGATCTTCTATTACATATTTCTATTAGGACTTTTTAATAATGTTAACAATGATGATCTCCCTCTCAGCTGTTTTTATACTGTCTTTAAGAAATTTCACTGTTCAGCTAACTTTGTCAAAGGTCATATTTATGTTTTGTAGACTTAAAACCATGACTGGAAGGAGAACAGGTGAAAAAGAAAACTTTTAAAGACCAAGGTAAAGATGTGGGGAGTGTTACAGTCTTACCACCAGGATTACCGTGTTCATTTTCAGCTGAGAGAGAAAGGCAAGCAGGAATCCAGACATGAGAAGGGGGCCAGGGAGGAAGAATAAAAGAAGCACCCTGACTATAGAAGGGCAGGCAATGAGGCAGAGAAGGACAAGAAAAGCACAGAATTGATCTTATGATTGTCTTTCTCTTTTTAGACCTTCTTTTCTCCATTTGAAAGCATTGTTTCCCCCTTTTCTCCAGTCATCCTCCTTTTCTGTGTTCATGTGTTTTTCTGTCCACTAGGTGGAAGGTGTAAACTACCCTACATTATTTTATCTACTTACAGTATAAGTATAATTTTTTTTTTATCAATATCATGCATAAAATCATTCTAAATTAAACAAAACCTAAAAAAGAAGATGCATTTCCACTGATAATCACTAGAGTTGAAGGTCTGTCAGATATCCCTGCACCTCAAGTTTAAAAGATGTAGACATGGACTTTAACAGATATTTTCTCTTCACTTTTTCGGATTTTAATTAACTTGCTTGTTACTTAACAGACTTAAAACTTGTTTTAACCCAGATGGTGGTTGTGTGAGAGGCAACAATGTAATAGTTTTCTTATTGTTAAACATTTATTTGTCTCTTTTTAAGTTATATGGCCACTTGTCCAAATTCTGCATTCATTATTTGGGGAGGTAGCAACATGCAGGGCTGTATAAATTTTATAGTCTTCTTGTTTAAACTGGTGACAGTTGTTTAAACTTTATAAGCAAAGCAACTGTACAGTACTTTGCAAAGTATTTTTTTATTTTAAACTTGCTTGACATGAAAAGGAGGTTCATATCACCTCCAAATAATGGATAAAGGCCTTGGAAGGCGTTTTCTATTCACCACATAGAAAAACATTTCTCATAAAATACCTTAATTTGTGCTCAACACAACATACAGTACACTCACTGTTTATCTTTGGTCTGTTGTTTGTGTTAGATATGTTTTGTGCTGTTTTACGGGACATTTCAGTACATCATCATTGCTGAGTAGCACAATTTATAAGATGGAAAAATGCACACTTTGTCCTGCAAGATTTTTTCATATTATTAGTACAAAAAGCAGTCAAGGCAATGGTGATAGAACAGGGGGTTAGGTTCCTTTCCCAGGGGCACTTTATCAGTTTTTATGGGAGCAGAGTGACATTCACAATCTCATTTCCCAACATATGTTCTCCCATCTGTATAACCCATAATGTGAAGGGCTAAAGTTGCCCCCTTGCAGATCTGCTTCTAACCTGTACATTTCTTTGTGAGGACACACTGTCTTTTTCTTTTTCTTTTTTAATCGGCTCTGTTAATCCCGGTATGTTGGCGGTTACTTATCAAATTATCTCCAGTGCTCTGGATTTGTTCTGTTCTTATCTATATCCTTCTCTGTGCTGCTGCAAAAATCCACCTTCCCCACAGGGATCATTAAGATTTCATGCAATATTTAGAAAAGTACAAGATAATACATTTGCAAAGCATATTAAATAACAAGGACTGCAGTACAATTGCTAAAGATGTCATTAATACAGCGAGGGCCTGTAGCAGCCTCTTAAGATGGTGTCTTTTACAGTATCACACTGAGCCTTAAGTCTGCCAGCATGATTTATTTCCATGCAACCGACTGAACTTGTTCAAATGTGTACTTTGGAGTTAGCTGAACAGTATTTCTATTAAATAAAAAACTATATTTGACTTCTAAAATGTGAAAAAATATTTGTTTTCAGGTTTCTACAGACTACTCACAGTACCCACATCACATGGTTAAAATGTCATGCTGCAGTATATTGATTGTACTGAGCTCTGTTTCTCTGCTCTGATGTATTTTCTGTCCAGTTTTGCTCTATAGAATACTGAGACAGTACTAATGAAGCAAAGCACTGACTGCCCTTCTGTTTTTCTGACCTTGTATCTACACGTTGGAGCAAAGTAAATGCACTCTGTACATACCATTCTGTGTTTGTTTTGTGTAAATTTATGTCTTCAGCTGTCTCTTTTTTAGCAAAAGTTAGTCAGTGAACAATGAATGGAATGGCTGAAGTTGTGGAGGAGTCC
>NW_018128085.1:735077-737690 GCF_001952655.1 Monopterus albus | reverse complement strand
CACGCCGCCGTTAGCCATTTCCTTGGCTGCATTTCACAGTGAGGACAGCAAGAGCCTCTGAAAGTTGTTTTGGAGTCACTCAGTTAGGCAGTGTGTTGTGTAAAGGCAAACTGTTGGGAAATGTGCGATAAAGTGACTGAAATCAGATATAGCAACTTCTTAGGCATGCTTATCATTATACACACTGTGATGCTCCCACACACAAGATGCTAGGTTGAAATTAAAAATGTAAGCACCCAGAGTGTCTAAAGTACAGTTTACTTTCCAGTGCCCATAATCTCCTCCTTAACACCAAACATATGCACAAACAAACTTTTATCCTTTGCTCTTTCTGGCACAACCAAGCACACACACATTCTTTCCACGAACCTCTAATGTACCTTGACTCATTCCTGCCCTACCTCAGTAACTCAGTAGGGACTTTTATAACTTTTCGAACAGGTCCAAGGCTTCCTCTTTTCACCCTTTGTTTTTTACACCTTCAGGAATCATGGGCTGATTTAACCATGCTGCATCCCTCTCCCTCACTCCGGCACAGACACACTACAAAAGCCAGGAGGCTTTACAAATGCAATATTTCTGCATTCTGGCACAATCTTACTCTCTAAAAGTCAAAGGCTGTCACTTTTTCTGTCTTCAGTCTTGACTGAATGCATCACTCAGTGCCACTTTTTAAAATTTCAAATGTTTTTAAAGTGCAGCGTTGGATGGTGTTGGCGGGGCACTGAGGCAGATGACGGAGCATTTAGCATGAAAAGGTTAAAGGTTTGCGTCCCAAATGGCAAGGTGGCGATAAGATGGCGTGGCCTTCAGTGGTTCTGAAGAGGAAAAGGGCAGGGTGAATGTCAGCCAGGTCTTCTGGGAAATATAAATCACACTAAACAGCCCAGAACTGAACATATTCAGCAATATTTTCTGCACAATTTCTCACATTGGTCTCTAAAATACACCAAATGAAGTTAATTTCCCTTGAAAAAATGCAGTTTCATCCCTCGCCTTGTAGGATCTATGATCTCAAGGGAAATTCTATTGAGTTGACCTTCGTGCACCAATTAAATGCATGTTTTCTGGTTCTCTTGTAAGAATCATGGCCTTTCAAGTTAAAAACAAATATTTCTGGTATCTCTGAAATGCTGATATGTCCTTAGGTTTTATGCACCTTTAACAGTGGATGTTTTGGAGAGTCTAGAAAATGTGATCCTGGAGTTTGTGCATGTTAGCACGCTGGTATTACACAAGCAAAATGTTATGTTTCACTTGTTTAGGCAATGGGACTACATTGAATTGTTAGCTTCTCAAAAGAAGCAGTTAATATCAAAACACTGAAAATGGTTCTTAAAATGTGGCATGTAAATGTTCCTACAGCTGCATATAACAGAAATGAGGCATGTGCACTCAGGAGAATACATGGACTGTGATCTATTAGAAAGTGAGGAAAGCACAGATGTCAATAATGAATTAATGATGACTGAGGTCCATTTTGTTCCTTCAGTTTCAGGGTCCCGGTGATGTCCATGTCAACTCATTGTAACACTGTGATGTCTTACTGGGAGCGCCTGAGTAGAACGACGTCATTGCCAATGTTATTAGTAATGCTCGAAGCTTTTCCTGTGTTACATCAGAAGGTTTGCTGTAAAAAAGGTTTTTACAGTGATTAAATGGGGGCATTTACATTTATAAAGTAAAGATCTCTCTAATCAGATGTGTTCTCAGTAATTTTATCAGCAGTCCTCTTTTAGGTTCCTTAAAGTCAGATATGCATATTCAAAAATATTACTCGGAAATAGCTTTACCTGTGATTGGGTCACAGTGCATGGCCTTTAAACAAATGTTTTGCACGAGTACACTTAAATCTTAAATGGTGTTGGGGTTAAGTACAAGGGTTTTCTTGTTGGGCTTTTGTTTGTTTGTTTGTTTGTTTTTGTCAGTTGAACACAGTAATTATTTGAGCTACAAAGGGAGCCAATTATATTTCCAAGACATGCATGTTTGAGGATTCTGAGATATGGTTCTTAAGCTCCTTTTCTCTGGTTGTCTTTGTTTTGCTTTTTCAATACCCCTCCCCATCGCAACTGCTCACCCCAGGTTTTCCCCTAAAAATGAATTAAGATTAAAACCTTTTCATGTTGATATATTTCTGCCCTGCTTATCTTGTCAGGCTGGACAAATATGAATGATGTACACAATGATCTAGTCATGACTGAAGGTCAGAACAGACCCCAGAGAGAGAGAAGGGGGCTGAAGTTTGTTGGTATGAGAAAAAAAGAGATAGAGGGAGGAATAATGGAAGAACTGCAAACAGAGGGGAGACAGTTTTCTCTAATAATGAAGAATAGCAAAGATAACAGCTATGCTGCATATTCCTGTTATCTGCAACATAAAAAAGAAAAATCCCCTCAGGGGCCTCACTAGAAACTAGAAACTTTATGTGGGTGTGCTCGTATGAAACTGTAAAGATATGATAACTTAGTATGCATGGCTTTCATTGTAAAAATATCCATAACAGGCCATTTAGCTGCTGTTTTGTCAAACTTTTTTTTCCCATCCTAGTGGATGTGTGAGGCTATGCTTCAGCATGGAGCTGCTTTGAGCTAAACATCAGCATGGCATCAT
>NW_018128085.1:720631-735017 GCF_001952655.1 Monopterus albus | reverse complement strand
AGGTGCATTCAGGCTCATTGTAAGAGAGAGGCAGAATGCGTTATTAGAGGGAGGAATGCACCATGAGCAGGTGGACTCGGGGCTGGCTTTAGTCACCTCTAATTCACAACGGTATATCAAGTAAATCTGAAGCCCATATGAGAATGCTAATAGCTCACACACAGTACATGAGCACAAGACACATTCATTTATTTCAAACATTATCATTCAGAGAGCAGAAATACAGCACACACAGCTCTGGCCTCCAAACTAGCCTATAACACATCAATTATCCAAAGTTAATCAAGTTGAAACTTGTATGAAACCTCAATTTTTCAGCAGTTTATCAATATTTGTGGCAATTTTATTATGAAGCCCATTCATCCTGGTCAAGCTCATGTTAATTCATCATTTTACTGGGGTTTTCTGTTGTCAGCTGCTGACAGTGACAGAACTGAATTCTTTTTATGATTTAAGAAATTAAGACATTACCCTACAAGTTGCAGCAAATCACACTCGTGCACAACTCCCTTTCCTCACGCTGCTCGCATTACATTGTCCTTTGAGTGTCAAAAACTTTTTACTAAATAAATTTTTAAAAAGTTTGTGTAGCTCAAACTGATACAAGTAGTAGAGATATGAGTTTTCCACCTGACGGGTAGATATGCTACATGTATGTCTTTATTTAAAAATGGGGAAATATTGAGCTAAGAAAGTAATAGATGGCATCTTTGTGAAGGAAATGGACAGGTGAGTTAAATCACTAACGAAAGCAAACAGGGAGTTCAATGTGGAGATGGAGAGAGAGAGAGAGAGAGAGAGAGAGAGAGAGAGAGGGGTGAGAGACATAGAGTGATAGATCATCAGTATGTATGTGTGTGCCTGTCCATTAGAGCTGGTTTCAGCCTGCAGCAGCATCACTGTAATTGCCTCAGCTGTCAAACCAGTCAAAGATCCTCACATCACTGCTGTTGACTAGGCCAACAAGCTCTCTCTCTTTCCATTGCACATGCAATATAGGATAATGTGTATTAGGATAGGTCAGTCTGTTTTCATTCCCTCCAACTTGCTTTTAAACTCTTGTTTGTCTGTTTCCGTCTTTGTTTTTCTTCTTCTTAACCGCCGCCTGCTTCAGCATGTGCTCTGTTTTTTACAGATCAATAAGTCAGAGCCATTGTGAAGTGTCTGTTTCCAGCACTTATTACATCATTGGATGCTCAGCACTGCACGACAGCAAACCTTCACTCACCTTTAGTCCACCTCACGACTCCTCTGCACCGCCTATACCTCCAACCCAAAATAAATACCACAGTTAGCTTTGACAAACAGTGAACTCGGACATGTTGACAGAAAAGCCAAAGGGAAAAAAATAAAATAAAAGAACAAATAAAGTATTTCATATTTTTCAAATGTGGCTTTTCCTTATCAAATGTACACAGGACATGGAAAGTAATTTAGTCTGATATAAACTCACCCGGTTTCATTAAAATACAGTAGAAGTATCAGATTAGCGGGATGAGACCGCATAATCCTCACACAAACCAGCAATCTTTCTGCATTTTCAAGTGACATCTTGACAGTAGTGATCTGTCCTGTTTCAAGCTATTTTCACTTAAAGAAGAAAGTGAAAAATCCACCGAATCTGTATTACAAACGACTTAAGTGATGTTATTTTGACTAGAATAGAACATTTGCATTTAATTTCATTTGCATAAGTATAGTACTGTACAGCTACACTGGAATTCTTGGTGTGTTTACTCAGTCAGCTTAATCAAAAAAATAAATAAATTATGAGCTAATAACAATAAAATAAACACAAAGAGTAGAAAAAAAAGGCATTTTCCGATGCAATACTCGACTAAATGACTTCTCAAGGTAAACTGTATCCGCAGTAGAATAAAACAACCAACTAATAAAGTGTAAACACCCTAAAAATAAACCTGATAACAGAAATGGACCAATGTGAAACAGAAATGTCTTCTAAAGTGTGTGCTCATTACTTGGGTGCAGCCAAACATGGAAAACCACTGCCAAGGGAGCTTTTCTCTGTCTGCTAATGTTTAGCTCTTCAGATTGAAAATCTGAAATGTAGAATTACTTCTCACCAAAGTATCTCTGAGAAGAGCATACATTTTCTCTAGCCAGGGGACCCTTGTTAAATGAAGGACATTAACAAAGGAAGCCTGGAATGATCACTCTCAGCCAAGGTACCAATGCTGGCTTATGTCTCTGTCTTTTGATCAGAGAATGTATGCATATAACATGACCTTTGTTATGTGTGCCGTTTACTGGTACGTCATAAATTGTAATTCTGTCTGCTTTGCCAAAAGCTCTCTTTACTCAGTCTCGCTGGCCAACGTGGCCCTGGGCGAAGCGCTGCGCTGATCTAACACCACTAAGCTGTTTAATCATCTTATATTGTTTTCAAATTTGAGTCACAGATTTAATGCTGTCATTTTTTTATTTTTCCTAATTCATTGTATACAGTATACACTGCTTTATCAAAAAATAGATTGCATCACAAACCAGCAAACAACATTTTGGAGCTTTTCTCTGCAGCCATAGTCATCTGCTGCTGGCATTACAGTTTATCAAATACTTTTATAGGTGAAAGTACATACAGTTTCACTAACATCTATTTTTAGCCAAAGCCAATTTGTGATGCCTGTCCCTAGAGGAATAAAACACAAGAAGTGATATGATAAAAATACCATTAAAAATGTAAAGTATTGTGAAAATGGATTGATCCACACAGAGAGGTTTGATTCTGCACTATTGGTTAGGTATTTACCAGTAATTTTAATCAGAATCAGCTTTCTTGGCCAGGTATGTTCAAACACACACGGAATTTGACTCTGTTATGAAACAATATATAAAAGAAACAATTTATAAATATATATGCATATACAGTATGTGCATAGTGGCAGAAGAGCTTCAGATTGATTGAATGATAATGAATAAAATGATTACAACTTATTTAATGTCTTAAGATCATGACTATGGTGAGCGTATAGAAAACTATGCTGTTATATAGAGTATCATCTTAAGAGGCTAGATTATTGTAGAAGCTTCTAGTAGAACAATAACAACAGCACACACTCTTCAGTTCTGAGTTGTTCTTTGGTCAAGGCTAAACACTGAATTAGCAAATGCTATTTTTAACTTTGTTATAATAGCTTTAACAGCAGTACAACCACAGTAATCTCCTGATTTTGATTGAGCAACTTTGGGACTGAGAACCTTGTTCACAGTCAATTCATTATTGATCCACATAATAACAGTCTAATGGTGGCTGCTGTGTCAGGCTACATCCATCCTATCTGTTGATACTGTGTTTGTGCAAATGAGTGTTTCCACTAGTTTTACTGTTTCCAGCATGATTGAAGTGTGTTTATGCTTCTCAGGCTGGAGTCACCAACTCGGACCCTGACCCTGGAGGCCCCCAGGGGAGTGGAGGTCAACGCTGGAGTGGGAGACTTCACAGCGTCCTGTAGGAAAGACCTCCTCTTGCAGTCCTCAGAAGGAGAGGTGAGGATGTGTTTCTATCCATTTCTTTGTTTGTTTGTCCTTTGAGTGTTTGTACGTGAAAATCTCTGTCAGGGTGCAGTTCATCTACATATGTGTGTGTCTGTGTGTGTGGCTTTTTCTGCTTGTGAGAAAATCTGACAAAAATAGCTGTGTCTATGTGTAGATAGAAGGGACAACAAACTACCAGAACCAGTGAGGTGTGTGTGTCTGTAGACTCTGGCACTCAATGGTGTTGGGCCCGCATCATTAAAGTACCTTATTAGGCTAATGAGTGTCATCAATCCAGACGACCTTGTCCTCATTTCTTCCCTCCTACTCATCCCTGCTTTCTTCCCCTCTTCTATTTGGGGGAAGTGACTTCATTAAAGCTGGTTATATATATATATAGTGTGTCTGTATCATTGTTAGCTTCCTATCTCACTGTCAAGCTCTTTGCATAGCAGCCTGCCACGTTGCGTAAGCACTGAGGCAGATTTAACCATTATCCTTGTGCGTGTGTGTGTGTGTGTGTGTGTGTGTGTGTGCATCATACTGCAATGCTGCATGTCCACTGGAGCATAGTGTGTCATTAACTCAGTAATTAACAGAAGAATGGCCCCCTCTCCTCCACTGCACTCACTGTCAGTGTTGGTTACACACATAGCCTTCTGTTACAAACACACACACTTTCACCCATTAATGCACAGCCCCTCATGAATCTCTCACACACACACACACACGTAATGAGATCACAGAAATCTCTGAAAACAACAGTAACATTTTATGGTCCTCTTCTAAACTAATTTTTCAGTTCAGTCAGAACAAAAATATGGATCATCCTATGGCCTGACATTTTGCTGAACATCGCTCATGCAATGACAGTCCATTAAAGAAGGAATAGAAGCTACTGAACATACCATCAGAGGGGGTGACGGTCTATCAGGAAACCCGCTTGATTTTTAAAATTGATCCTGGTTTGAAAAAAGAAATAGATTATATAGTCTTTTTATAACATCTTATATTATTCTCACTGCAGGAGTTATATTATTTTGATGGAATTTGAATTGTGTATGATACTGGTGTCTGGATGCCAGTGTGGTTTGCTCTGTAGTGTTTGTAATTACAGTCTCGTACTTCTGGGATACCATCTATAAAGAGCGCCAGGTGCAAACACTCTGTTTTAATGTTTCCACTCTGATGAAGACACCATGAGGTTGAAACCAGCCTCTTTTTTTGTTTGTTAGTTAGTTTTTTTGTGAGATGCCCGATTAAATAAAGACTTTTAAGCACACTCCTGAGGCTTAAAGAATGTTTTGGTTTTCAAACGTCAGTTTGCTCATTTTTCTTCTCTTCTCCTTCTGCTTTTCTTTTGTCCTCCGTGCTTTTCCTTCACATTTCCCTATCTCATTTGTCTACTGTGCCTTACTGTTAAAAAAGTACCCAACTTCTTCTATACGACCAGACAATAGACCTCTGAGTGATCGTCTTTACATGTGATGGAAAACCTTCATAGGACTTGGGTAAAAGCAAAAAGTATCATAACTGAACCCAAACTGTAACAATACCTTGAAGCTGAGTTATTCATGTGATAGAATGATGTGTAGATGTGTGGGTCTGACTCCTGGTCAGTTTGGACCTTTCTTTATAGAGTTTTCCATGTCCTGGTTTCTTCACATGTGCACGTAGGTGGGAATGTGTGTCTGGCTGTATGCATTAGCCTTGTGATAGACTGACAGCCTCTCTGGGCTTTACCCCAGCAGCACTAAACAGAGTTCACTGGGAGGATAAAGAGAAATTCCAGAAGTACTGAAACCTTAAAGCTAGTCCTGGTTCCAGGTATTTCTGGAGCACACACATTCAGAGAGGCACAGATGTTTTTATCCATTATGTTTGTCTTTGTCATGCACTTCTCTGATGGAAGGCAGACATCTAATCATCTGCTCAGCAGTGCACAAGATGCATTCAAGTGCGTCCTTGAGCCAGCCAGAGAGACTCAAGCTAATACTTTATGATTATACCTGAGAGACCCTTCTTACACTGTTGTGTTTGTGTCTCTCATACTGTTATAGTTGTATAATTTTGCAGTTGAATTGATCACAAAACCAAAAAAAAAAAAATTTTTTTTACAAGGCCCTTTGCTTCATTTCTTAAACTCCCCCTTTAACCCTTACCGTGTCAATCCAATCTCATTTTTCTCCTGTGTACTATCTCTCTCCTTTGTTGCGACTCACCTCACTCCTCACAATCGCTGTCTCCATCCTTTGTTCTGCTCTTCTTTTTGTTTTTGTTTAACTTCCTTCTCCTACGCCACCTTCTCATCCTTCCCTTCCCTCCTCCTGCTCTCAGCCTTTCAGTCCTTCATTTCTAAGTAACTCAGCCTATCTAATTAACTTTCCACTGCCGATGTTATACATCACTGTGGCTGTCACTTCACAGGGGAAGGGGAGGGGAGAGGGGATTATAATTTTTACCTCTTTTCTGTCAACTCTCTTTCTCAGCCTCATGTATTCTTTTGTCTTTTTCAGCCCTTCGTTCATCCGTTATATTTCTCTCTCTCTCTCTCAATCTGTCTCTCTATATATCTGTCACCCCTGCTCTAAATGTCTTCTTGCTGGTGAAGAACAATAGCAAGAAGCAGACCGCTGTGGTGTGGGCCTTTGGTGAGACCTGATACCTTGAAAGACTTGAAAAAATAAAGGGCTTGTGGTACTTTGCTTCTCAGCCTTGTTACCCTTTTCTCTGCCATTTGTCAGATATACAAGAAAAAAAAAACACTTTTCATTTCTGTACAGCTTTATAAATGCCACGAGACCCCTCGTCAGCGAGTCTAAATGTGCTGAAAGTCTCCAAATAATTACAGTGTCCAACAGGAAAGGTTGTGTGAGCTTGAGAGTTACTACATCGATGTGTTAAACATCAGCTATAGAGCGCTCTGTAATACTTTTAAAACAAGCAAGCAAGCAAAAGATTGAAATATAATTAATATAACAATATAAAAATAATACAAATATACCCCTGACTATACTATCATTTCTCCTGGTTCATTGTCTGTAACAGTCATTTTGCATGTTGTCACCCACTGAACTGGTTGTTATCAGCTGTTATCACAGCCACAATTATGCTTCAGTGGGAGAAAACTGAACCTAGCAGTATAGGTCAGAGGGTGCATGTCACTGATACGTATGCCCTGCATTCTCAAAAGTCAAGACCCGACCTGAGGCCAAAAGTCATTATGCCATTTCTCAGGAAGGCAACAAACTCTTTTCACACATATTTTCCTCCTACAAACAAACACAATTACTTTATTTGATGTCTTGTCTTAGTTTTTTAATAATATCTGTCCAAACAACAAGCGGTCCTTGACGTTTTCCTCATAATTATTCTTCTTCACATGCTGAATTCAAAAACACAAAAAAGATGCGACCTCTCAAAGTACAGCCCTAAATTAAGCTATTCACATGGTACATTTCTGCATGCAACTGTGCCCTCTGGGTGCAGATGGTTATCTTGATGATTTTTGCCTTCGGTCGATAAAAATATTCAATTCATTCAGTTGAAAAGCTAATTGTTGTAAGATGACGTCTTTAAAGAGACAGGAAGGCGGCAGCAGACATATACTGCACAAACATTCATGAAGACACAGGAGGATAAGCAACCTGAAAGGCCAAGAAATGTGTTCAACAAACAGAAACTGGCATTCAGGCCACAGAGGATCAGTGCAAGTCAAATCACAGCTATGTATGTGTATTATTTTACAAATGTTTTTTTTCATGCCCTGGCCCTGTGCTGGCTCTCTTCTCTCGAGATCTGTACTTCTAAACCACTTTGTGACAGCGGCACCCAATGACGCAGTGTCTGGCACGGCCTCCTCAAGAGGCAATCTACTTCATAAGGGTCCATTTTATATGAGGGCATGTGTTGTCCTACAGCATAGAGACGTTATTTGATTGCTACTGAAGGGACAGCTTCAACTCCACAGCAATTTTCCTGACATTTCTGAAAATTATTGCAATCATCTGTGACACACAAGTTTTTCGGCAGCAGACATATACTGCACAAACATACATAGATAATGTTCATACTCTTAACAGTGCTTGATGTAACACATCAGTGATTCATTACAAACAGCGCAAGAAAGCGTTGGCATTTCACACAAACATCCTGCAGCTATTCTCTCTGTTAGCCTCATCCAGCTCAGTCTGCCCCTTGCAAACATAAACCATGAACAAAATGCTATTTAATTTTCCAGCGATAACTCCTCTGATCAAAAATAACTGTTTTCAACTTGAGATGGTTCACAACTATTGATCAATCAGCCTACGTGCTAGGGCAGAAAATGTCTTTTTATCTTGAACACATAATGGTTTTCCAACTTCTAATGATTTTAAATTGCCATCTTATTCATCGGTTAGACCAAAACAGATTGGCAAATAACATTTCCATGGAGGGAAAATACAATATGTGCACTGCAGGGCTGTACTTTTCTTTAGCTAATCAAAAGTTAATATTTAGTAGGACAAATAATTTGTAGAATTGGTTGGTTATAGACACCATAAAATTATGTTAAGTTATTTAAATGCTTAATAAAATGCTGAAAACAGATGATAATAAGATTTTAATAACAGTGTTTTTGTATTTGTTTAGCTTTGATCCTCTTAAATCAACACGACATTCAGAGATAAACAAATGAAGGGATGCTGGTCTTATTTAGTTTAGATGTGGTCTTGCAAAATGCAGCAGCTCCACACAGCAGTGAATATTTAATAGCAAAGCTAAATGAAGACATTGGGCAGCAACACCACGTCACTGCATCTGTGCGTACTGCAGCGTGCCACCGAAATCGTCTCTCCCACAGTCTGCAAAGGAAGTATCACTTCTCTCTGTGCCAGCCCAGAGTGTTTAAAACAAGCACCAAAGTACCTATACCCATCCATAAAAAGAACAGCTTATCCAAATGGCACTCCTCTTCATCCATTCTCATACAAGCTTTCCCCGACTGCTGACACCATCAAATGAACAGAGCAGAGCAGATGAAAGGGGGATAGAAGGAAGATTAGATGAGTGGGAGGTGGAGGAGGATGGCAGAAAATAGATGTTTCTGTCGATTTTGCAAGAGAAAATAAAGGCGTGTAGGACAGTGAGGCTTAAAACCAAATCAATGTTGTCAGCAGCTGGCACTTAAGAAGGGGCCATTAAAGTTTAAAAAGTTTGGAAAGCAGTACTGGAATTAGGGCCAAATGGGTTAGAGGTAGGGTTGCCTTAGCTTCCATTAAAATCAAACCCAACGAGAGCTGACAGATCTTCTCAGGATTCTTGCAGTACTGCCTTTTTTTAATCACCTCCCTTTCTGTCTCTCAGCCTTCCTTCATCTCTCCTTCTATCTTACGTTTATTTGCTCACTCTTTCTTTTTTCTCCATTTGTTTTTCTTCTCGATTCAAGTTTGTTCACCATCTCTGACTTGTCTCCTTGTTGGTTATTATTACTTTAATTTTCTCTCATCTTGTGTGCTTTTTCCACCCACGGCTCATTCAGCAACTTCACTAAACTAATTTTCATCCTCTTACTCTCTTTAAAGAAGAGAACTGGTTTCATCTGACTCACCATTTATTTTAACAGACAACTCCTTAGAGACTAGATTCCCGCAACGTGAAACATGGTAAATGGTCTTATGCTGTATGCATGCAGCACACTCAGGGTGCTTGCTGAGGGACATTTTGACATGTGGATTGAAGATGCCGGGAATCAAACTGCTAACCTTCCAGTTAGGCAACGCCCCACTCTACCACCTGAGCCACAGCTGCCACATGTGATTGTCTGGTGGACATTCACTTATGGTATAACAGCATATACACAGTGATTACAATATATTTTTATTGTATTATTTTAAACATATCCGAGACACCTTGTATTTTACAAAGTGCCTAAAATCAATCCTCGGCTACTGCTATTCAGTGCACAGCCAGAGAATCGAGCACAGCTTTATTTATTTGTGCTGTAGAAATCTACTCCAAAACTTGTCTTAATGTAGAGAGGTGCTGTCGAAGTCTCCTGTGACCCAGACTCATTGAACATCACTGGCAGCAGTGCAGAGGCATTAGCTTTAAAAAGATTTTGAACAGGATTGACCTCTCTAACCAATCAGAGATTATCATTTGTTTCTGCTTGATCAGTAAGTTTTGTTGCATTCTCATTTATTGTCATTTCATAACAACAAATATCTGAAGAGCTGGGCAGAAAGTGACGGAGCGTAGCAGATCGTAGTAGCAGAGTGGAGCAGGGAGAGGGAGCGCTGGGCCGAGCAGAGTGGATCGATTTGGAGTTTCATGCTAGTGCTGCCCGAAATTACATTAGTTTTAAAGTCTTTTCAGACATTTAAAGAAACCTTGAATTCCACATGTGGCACATGGCTTTTATGTGTTCATGGTACACACAAAAATAAATTTGTGTTAGCTCCACTTTGCTACTGACTGTAGCAAGGTGAAATTGGGTTAACAAGAGAAACCTTTACTCTATCAAAGATAAAGTAGGTTACCGTGGATTTTTAGTATTTGTTGACACAGTGCTGGAGTTTATTAAGAGGCCATAGCCTGAAGGTGCTACTGGGCTGGTAAAGCAGAATAGCGAGTGAATTTGAATGTTGGTAGGGGTTAATTCCTGGCCACACTCGCCGATGCTATGAAAGCCTCACAAATACATGAAGACACATCTACACAAACACACACAAAATAAGTGCTCAAACATGCACAAACAGAGCCAAACAGAAACACCTGAAAAAGTAGACTGTCTGCCTCACACACAGAATACACACATATACTCCCAAACATAACACCTAGAATTGCACATACATGTGAAAAACTACACATGGACGGACACAGAGTGAAGTGACAGCGCTCTGCGTTTTCTTATCATTTAACTCTTCTCTTTGAGAGTCTGCATCTACATGTGTGCGTGTGGTTATAAGAGAGAGATTAACAGATTCACAGAAACATTCCAACAGGCAGGGGAAGTTTTTACAGGGTGTACACTTCACTCTACCCAAGGCGATTGTCATAAATGTGTCATTTTCAGTATGACGTAACAGTCTGTCGTTTGATGTGTGTAAAAGATTAGTCTCTCTCTCTCTCTCTCTCTCTCTCTCTCTCTCTCTCTCTTATTTGTGTTACCCTCTGCCACATTGTGGATTTTTAATCTTGTCATTTTGTGCCTGCAGCTTGTGTGTGTGTATGTTTAAGTGCATTACTGTTCCCATATGTGTTGTGTGGTACAGTAAAGTCGGCTGATATTGCTTTATGTCCCCGCTACATTTGGGTTACTACAATCGCAGTCTCTGTCCGGCCTCTGTCATTTAGTCCATTGTCAGCTCCCGTTTCCTGCGGCTGTCCATTCAACAAGCCTAATGGTCTGTGTAATACACTCAGATAGCTTCACAACCTCCCACATATTTGTGTTGTTGGAGTGTGTGTGTGGGGGGGAGTGCACGGTGAGCAAGAGAGAGAAAGAAGAGGGGAATGGGAGACAAGGTGTTCTGAGGTCTGGCAAACAAAGGTTGTTTGTGTGCAGAATTCTCTGTGTTTTTGAGTGTGTGTGGCGGTGAACTGCTGTTGCCCTATCAACCTCTATCCAGTCCTTAATGCCCCTATCTTGTCAGTCAAAAACTTTTTAGTCAACACTTTCTAGTGTAACTGCTGTGAGTTTCAATAGGTTTTCACCCCCAAACAAAGTCTGATAACATGAAAAGCTGAGATTGTGACATTTAAGAGATAATATGGCAAGAAAGCGGCCATATTGGACAACAAGAATGAAGAATGAAGCCTGCGTTTTGACTGATTTCACATAAATTCCTTCCCATAGGGTGTGTGGAGGTGTGGCCATGTTTATTTGTGCTTTAGAACATAACCGCCAGGAAACAACCATGAAATAACTTTTTATTTCTGCGATTCACTGCTTTGTTTTACTGGCGCCGCTCTTTCATTCACATGCTAGCTTGCTCGGCCATCACTGCTCCCTCTCTTTCTCAGTGGAGTAGATTTATAACACTTGCAGTGAAATTTGGGCACAAAGAATAAAACAAGGCTCTCATAAATGACTCTGAGCCCTTCGTTCCTATCAACAAGCTGTTCAGTAGAATATAATTAATAGAAGATTAACAGGTCTGTGCTGCAGCTCTGTCAAGTGTCCAGTGCTTGCTGCCATGGTGGAATGGTTTTTGCACTCCAGGGCTCAGCGCCAGTCACATGACTGAATTGTTTCAGGTGTACCAGACTGTCGTTCTCATGGATACAGTAATAAACACAAATTGGTTAGGTTTAGACAGAGAAAC
The DNA here is from genome assembly GCF_001952655.1 of Monopterus albus. Lineage (NCBI taxonomy): Eukaryota > Metazoa > Chordata > Actinopteri > Synbranchiformes > Synbranchidae > Monopterus > Monopterus albus. The sequence continues at coordinate 723,210 of NW_018128085.1, read as the reverse complement.
GACTGTTCATGGAAACAACAATGAACACACAAAGTGATAAAATGGTTTCCAAAGTGATAAAATGGTTTCCAAAGGGAAATGAACAGCAGTCTCCTGTGTCAAAGTCCACTTTATAGTGCATCACCGGACTTTCTCCTTTGCCTTTTGTTTCTGGTTTGCTTGGGCCAAATAAACTAAACGGCCATGCATTGACAGATAGCATGGAAGCACAGTGTAGCATAAATGTACGCTATGTGTAGACCGAAAAGTCAAAGGAAGACGTAGTGAAGTGAAAGCTTCAGCTTAAGTGTCTTTTGTGTATTTGTAGAATATTACCAAATGGTCTAGAAAGGTTAGATGGCATTGTTTGGGCTAAAAATTAAACTGCAGCATAAAAACAAACTTTGTGTACTCTTTATACTTTTTCATATGTATTTGTATACCACCTTTATCCTTTGTACTCCCCTCTCTTCCTCTCGGACTCCTTCCCTCGTCTCCTCCTAAACACTCCTTTCTTCCCTAACACACTCTGGCACACGTTCTTGCCCCTGATCTCCTCCTAAAGAGCCTTGAACCCTTTTATTTCCCCCTCTGTTTTCTTTCTACACATCCCTCCTCCTATCATCCAGGGGAAAGCTCGTCCTTTCATCGCTGTCTTCCCCTCCTCTCTCACAGTTCATTCTCCTCCTACCCTCTTCTGCCTGTTTCTCAGCTGTGCCAGAGGAAATTATCCATGAAAAATGTTTTGACCCTCCATAATTGCTGCTTCCTGCATGTTTCTCATCTCTTTGACACCAAACCCATGTGCTTGCTAAAGTGATGTCTGTGAGAGATGAGCTTAGACACACACACAAACATACACTTGTTCTATATGCAAACATCCACCCAAATTTCTTCATTTATGCAGATGTAAGGGACACATACTCTATAAGACACAGACAGACACAGGCAATGGTTGATTATACTGCAGAAAGTGGACAAAATAACATGAACCACACCAATGCAAGTGCTGTGCAGTAAAGTAACATGGCTCTTTTTCTTAGATCCTCTAAAATAGACAGTTGATAAATATCTTTTTTTTTTTTAATTAAATAGTTATCAAAAGTCCTATACATACACACGCATGTGTGAAAATCAGGTTCCTGTTAGTGAGTACAGTATATCGATCAGTTTATTTTTTATTCATATGTACTTTAATTATTTTTTAAGTCTATGTTGTCATGGCTTTGATTGATGACTGAGCTGCAAAGGAAACAGAAAAATGTGTAAGGTTTCACCATGTATATGTGAATTCATTGGACTTGGTGTCGCACCATAAAGGATTTCCAATATAAGCCAATATAAAGGAAACAACAACTGTTGCTTCATTTCTTTTTGCTTATGAAGACATATAGGAGAAAACAGATGTGCAAATACAATCTCTCTCATCATTCATGCTGATACAATGCAGGCATGTCACTGAATGTGTGGATACATTGCTCTCTCTAACAAAAGTACTCCTTCATACCTTTTCACAAACACTAGTATATATATAGTCATAGATGCATGTTCTCAGTCAAAAACACTTTCACATGAAACAGAGCCTCATATGCTGCTAACAACAGGCCAGCCTAATACATAAGGACATTCTCAGTTGGGATGAACGTCAGCACTTATCCAACCTTAAACTACGACAAATGACCTCTCCCCTCCCTCTACTTCTGTTCCCTTTTCCCATTCATCCATCTATCTGTCCATCCACTGCCTCTCCTCTGCCCTCCTTGTTGCATGCAACCTGGTATCCATCCATTTCTTTCTCACCCTTTCCATCCACCTTCCTCTCACCTTTCACCTCCATTCTATTGATTTTCCTCACTCCACCCCTCCTCGTAATCCATCATCTCTACCTACTGATTGCATCTCTTCTTTCCAATCTCCTAATCAGCATCCTCTCACTTCCTTCTTGTCTTGCTATTCATCCCTCTTCTTCCTCCATCATTACTCTGTTTTCTTCTCCGCTCTCTCCTCTGTTCCCTTTGCCTTGTTTTTCCAGTGCTATGGAAGAGACACCAGTAATTTTATTTTCCCACATAAACATGCACGCAGCCATCGTTCCTCATTCCACCATCCCAATGCCATGTCCAAGTTCATTTCAGGGTTTTGCTGGTTATGGCAAGCAGGCTGTTGAAATTAGATCTGGGTTATGTTGCCAACTGTGACTGAGTCCCTGCTCCTGTAAGGCTATAACTGAGCACTGGCAGCTTTTATTGGAGAGCCAAAGGGAAGATGACAGGTGTGCACCAGGGACCTGTTAAAGGCATACCTTGACATTTAGACAGGTAGTGTGGTATTTTCCTTTGTCTGGCACATGGGGAGAGAAGTGCACATATTTTGTTTTTTGCTACATCTTAAAGTGTCTTTTTGTCATTGTTGTGATGTCTCATTAAAACCAACAGGCATGGCAGGCTAATGAGATGGCTTCACTCTGTAGCTTTAAAGAGGCTCTCTATTCTATGTGTGGAAACAAGACTTTCTTAAAAATAGATAATGCATTTTATCTACACAAGAAGGCACCTTGTTTGTGTTGTAACAGTTCCAATGCCATACTAATGATCTCAACT
>NW_018128085.1:703810-720618 GCF_001952655.1 Monopterus albus | reverse complement strand
TATTTTTTTCAGATTTGTTTTTATTCTCGTACATAATTGTGGTCAAATTGACTAGTGGTAATGCAGACTTTGTACTGACCACCCACCCTGTACGAAATGTGAACAGGCAGACATATAGCTGGGAATACTCTCATTAACCATCTTAAGATGATTTTTCACAATATGACAGATTTTGACATCAAATACAATGTTGAATAAGAGCAATATTATGATTGTTAGAACTAAGGAAGACAGATTTCTAATTTCTTCCTGTGTTGCCCCAAAGGAGTGTAATGACATTAAATATTTAGGCCAACACATAACCACTGATCTATTAGATATTAAGAACAGTATCAAAAGTTAAATGCATAAATTAATTGTTGGCTCACACATTTAAGATGTGTAATGAGTTTCTCTATTCATAGCCTTTTATACCTCCATTGCTACAGACAGTGCAGCACATTGAGACTCACTGTGGCCTAGAATGAGGATAAAACTGCAGCACAAGCCAAATCAGTGTAAATATTGGTGTACACATCTGCTCTGCTGTTTTAAGAACTATAGTTAAAACACCAAGGACCTTGGAAAATATCTCAGCAACTGAAGGCCTATGGGCTATTAGGATTGACATAATTTTTTAGGTTCTCTTTTTTTGTTACCTTACTATTGGTCTCCAGGTTAGTGGATAATAGATGTTCTGCTTTTAGCCACTTAGATATTTAAAAACAAAATGAGCAGCACCTCTGCACCTCCTTCAGAGGTGCTACATGGACAGTTGTGGGTGTGGTGTACACTTTGTAATAATTCTTTAGTATACAGTATTACTTGTGTGGTGTAGAAGATAATTATTTAAGAATGTAATTATGTAAGAATGTTAACACTGTTATAATCTTTTTTGTATAATACTTGTGTGGGTAGAAGTGAATCATTTACTGCTTGCAAACCAATGATGGTAAGATGATGTCATGGGGTAGGCCTGGATAAGTCTGACTTCTTCCTACTCCATTCAAGCATGTACTAGGTATAAGCAAATTGATATTGGATTAGCATTTGTTGGATATGTGTAAAATTATGTGTGTTGTCATGTCAACTGTCATTACATGCTTGAAAGAATAAATCAAATCAAATCAAATCAAATCAAGTGTGTGTGGAATGGATGTGTGGCTGTTGTTTATAGTGATCACGATGTTCCCTGTCGGCCAGTGTGAAATCATTAGTTATACTAAGTAGTTCGTCACTGTTGGGGTATCTTGATCCCTCATTCCTCGCTTCTCCTTTTTTCTTCCACTCATCTCCCACTCTTTATGTTCCCTATCTGCTACCATCCACTTCTGATTTGACATTTTCTTTCTGTCATTTCTCATTCTGTCATTTTGCACTCATAGCTATTTTCCACAAACGTTTTCACTTCCCTTCTCCTCATGTTTAAGCTGAAGAACATGAATAATGAGGATACAGATGTCTGCTGAGATTATTGTCCAGCCTTGGGATGTGTGAGTACTCCATATGTGAAAGAGAAAAAAGGCATGAGAGCAGCACATCTTTGAAAACTGAAGATTGAAGAGTAAATAAATAAGCAGGCAAAGCAGTCAAAAGAAACCAAGGTTGCATAATGTTTCTCATTGATACTGAGCTTATATCAGGCTGAAGATGATAGAAGCAGGCTGAACGAATGCAGGGGGATGTAAGGGACAGGAAGGATGGAGGCCAGTGTGGGGGGTCGAAATGGGGTTAAAGGAGGAGAGATGATTGCAAGTGAGGGTAAAAGAGAAGTGCATGTCTTTGAAGAACAATAAACTCAGGGTCTCTGTCTATGCCTTTCCTGTTCTCTTTCATTTGCTTTTCCATCTTTTTGTAGTACAGTCTCTCATTGTCATTGGCAGTTGTCTCAGTGTCAAAAAGTAACTCAGTCTAATTTCAGTCTGCTCTTTCCTCTGCTTCTCCCATTTTTATACTCCTCTGAATGCTTCTTATCTTACCATGACTGAATTAACCCAACGATGAGAATGAGAAACTGTGCTGGGCAAAAACTAGCAATGGGCCCCCACTGACAGCCCACCCCCTCCACTCGATGCTTTCTGACTAAATAAAAGTAAATTCAAGACTTAAATAAGTTACTTAACTATTCTATCTATAAGTCTTATGGTAATCTATCTTTCCATCCTACAACCTCCACTAACTCATAAAAAGGGGTTTCATTTAGGTATGTACAACATGTCGCTTGAAGTTTTAGTTACATTGGAAATCAGTGCAGAAATACTTAATGTAAGATTTCTGTAATATCTTGACACTAAGTCAGGGAAAACTGCAGTCATACATTAAGTACATGATACATTACACTGCAAAAATGACCAGAGATAACATTACTTGTTTGTGCAGGGAAAATAAAGAGGTGCCATAAATCAGGTGTTTCTATCTTGATAAAATGCTTGATTTTATCTTGAGGGTGATGTATTCTTCTTTTCTTACATAACATCTTACACACACATGCACACAAAATTAAGCACTTTTAAATGTGTTTGAGTTATTTCATTTTTGATCATTTGGAGGAAATTTTGATAATAAATCATGTTGTATCAGTGTAAAAGTAGTCTATGGTTTGGTAAGTATTTTTCTTGCTGTGAGTTTACCCTTGTGGCTCTTTATCTGTCTCTTTGTCTTCCATTCACTTGTCTCCTACTGATTTCCTTGCTTTTCTTTGCACCTACCTTGCCCTCTGTCTTGTTCACTCCCACTCTGCCTCTTCCTCAAAGGAGACCTGTTCTAAATAGAAATTCCCTCTCTGTCTCCATAGATCTTTCTTGATGACAACTCTAGTCAACCACAGACAGCATAGTCACCCCCTACAGCAATGTGCTTTCTCTTTCTCTGTACCCACAACCTTAGCTTCTTTTCCTTATTTTTTTTAAACACAGCTTTCCTACCCTCCCAGTTTTTCTGTGTATTATTTCAGGTATCAAGACAATCCATGTGAGCCCAGTCCCCTTCAGCTCTAACATAGGTTCCTGTGTTTCCATTTTATGTATAATTTTAATGTTTTTTTCTCTACTTTGTTCTCCATTCACTGCTCTCAAATCTGAATTTTCTAAAACATCTCTCTTTGATGTTCTCAGATCTTACTAGACGCTAACACCATCAGGCTGGGCAACATTCCCCACGGTAGTGCTGTGGACCCCCTGGAGGGGGCGCCGGCGGGTACCACCTACACCAAACAGACTGTGTTTGAGCTGTGTGCCTGCGCTAATGGCAAGGTCTACCTGTCCCCAGCTGAGAAAGGCTCTACCTGCCAAACCACCAGTAACTTTTGTCTCTGGAGCTGAGAGTGGGAGATTGTCAGACCCATAGGACACGTGGACTAATGGAGTTTGAAGCTAATGCTAGCCAAAAGACTGAATGAACGTGGATTATGGACTTGGTTGGAAACTAGCACGAGCTACCAGACCTATTCCACATGGATTGTAGCATGGTGAGAAGTTCATGCCTGTTAACCAGTCAAATAGTATGGAATGGAGTATGGAGGACTTGGCAGGAATCTGATGCTTGCTAAAAGACCAAATCAGCGTGGATTGTGACATGGTGTGAAACTAATCCCAGCTAAAGGATTGAATCAACGTGGACTAGAGCTTTGTTGGAAGCTATTGCCAGCTCCCAGACCAAAATGCTATGGATGTCTCAGTAGCTATAGTCAAGATGACGGATGACTTGGTGGGAAGCAAATGCCGACATGGTTAGCTGGGGTGTTTGCTAAGACCACTCGGCGACAAAGATGGACAGTCTCACTCCAGGGCCCTCACTGGATATCTTTGCCATTAAACTGCAACTGTGATGGTTTTTGTGCATCATAAGGATTACATTTGGAAGTTGCCTGAGAACAACAGACTCTCTTACAAAAAAAGTGAGTTATGTGTTCACTGCATGACCAAAATGCCCTGGAAAACATTCTCTTCCTTTTGCTAGGATAAAGATATATGGTGATGAACTGTGAACTAGCCAGCAGGGGAAACAAACATGGACTCTGGGGTAACCTATCAGTGAGGGCTTTGGTTTAGCCCTGCAGGTAGCACCCAGATACATGAGAAAATGGTTTAATCTAGTAGGAAGCTAAGGCTAAGCTAAGGCTAACTAATGGACCAATCTATACCAGAAAGGCCTTCCCCCTCCTTGCCCTCTAGTCTTTCAACCCAGATGATGACATTTGACCCTTTTTTATTAATCTGCACCTGATAGTGACTATGTTTTGTGACTCCACTTTTCATAGGTTAACTAATCCAGTTACATTAATTAACTGTGCTTCTTCCGTGCATTCTACAGCTTTCCCATGTTTATTTTCTTTTTTTGCATGTGATTTCCTTTTCTTTTTGATCTTTTTCTTTCAGATTGAATTCTATATAATCTTCTTTTTTCCCCCCTTTAATCCTTTATCTTCCCATATTTTGCTGCTGCTCACATTTATCTTTTTTCTCAGCTTTAATTATTTTTGTTCTGTCTATGCACCTTTCGCTTGGCTGATAAAGAACACGGGCAATGCCTTTCCACCACTATTCTGGTTAAAAACAAAAAAGAGAAAACATTGTTCTACCTGCTTTTTCCCATGTTTTACTAACTATCACAGCTGTACTAGATGCAGGGTTTCTCAGTCTGTTCTCACATCTTTTTGTTTTTGTCTCTTGAGAGTCTGTCTGGGCATATGATGCTATGTTGGTCAGTTACAGAGGGCAAAGGGAATAAGGAAACAAAGAGGAAAGTGAGTTATAAGTCATCTGTTAAATTAAGGCTTACAACAGACCAAACTGCTTGTGGTAGGGAGCCAAACCTCTGAACAGGTGGAGGCATCATTGGGCAAAACAACAGACCAATTTGGTCTTGTTATGTGGTATTCTACATATTCTTCCAGTGTTTCTTCTGTCTCAGACTTTTATCACTCTTTTTGCATGACTTTTGTGCTATTTTTGCCAAGTCCTTGCTCTTCCTAGTCAGTCACTGAAAGACTTTGCTGCCCTTTGCTCTCTCTTTACCATGTTTGTTCCTTCTTCAGTTTGTCTTTACCACATTATAGTTACCTCTCATTACTCCTTGTTCAGACTCTTCACCAATTTCTATGTATTTTCCAGCAGGTGAATTTCTACATTTCATCTTATGTTGTATCTTAAACATCACTTACCAAATGACACATTGACACATCTTGATGTTAATTCTATATCTTCGCCATTTATAAAGTTTAGTCTCCTTTGGCCACCACATACACAAATACCCCTCCACTTTCACACTATGGCCCTTTTCAAATGTTTTCCAATCCAAGCAAGAAAAGTCAAGAAGGTCTTTTATCTTTTATATATTCAGTCAGTCTGAGGTGAGAGGATCAGTGTGGATGGCCTCAAGCTGGCTAATCTAGCACCCAATCTCTGCAACAGCTAGAAATCATAGGGCATCAGCAGATTTGTGTGGCAGACACCTCCTTGGAAGTAACTGTGGAAGGATTTTGTTGTGTGTGAATGGACCTAGCTGGAATAAGGCCCTGAGGCGTTCTATTTAAAAAAAAAAAATGACTCACAGGTGCCTTTGCTGCTGTTGGTAAAAGCACATCACAGTCTGAACGTTCAACACTTCCCTCAGTGGACCATCTGCAAGTGTCTCTGGACAGACTATCTATTTATCTTTTTGTCTACCTATCTGTCTATCTATTTAGTTTGGTCTTTTCCCTCCCCTTCTCTCCTGGGTTTGTAGAATTCTCAGTATATCCAGCAAAAAAAAAAAAAAGTACAATTTAATCCTGGTTTAAACTTTAATTTTCCAGTATGTTTCCTTTATGATTTTATTCTTGATAATAAAAAAGCACAAATTATGCCATGTATATAACAATACCAATAAAATACAAATAAAATAATATTGTTTTTAATGAAAATCTCTGGGGTCTTCACTGTCATGACATTTGTAATTGTTACATGATTATATTTTAAACTAGTGCCTGTTTGCTTTAGACGATATATCTAACCGGTTTATCTGAAACATTTATTAACATATTTACTAATTTGGATACTAGTCCTTGTTTTTAGATACTATGAATACTTTTCCTTCATCAGGAAGAGATTCTGGTTTTCAAATTTTAATAAAAGGAACGTGTTGTGTCTCTTCTTTCAAGACACTGTCGACTTTCAATATTTAACCAAATCCACAATGATTACTTGACTTTAACTAAATGCTCTGAGTGCCTGAACCTAACCATAAAAACTAGCACTTACCAAATTGTCAGTGAATATTTTACTCAAATGGTAAGTAGAAACATTTTACAACTTGGCAGACATGCACTGAAACATTTCTTCATTATACTGGCAGAACATGAAATCCTGGTTGCATTATATTTCTTTCACAATATATTTTCTCTTACAAAATATAATATAATTTCCCAAACACCCATTTCTACCACTTCTTAACTTTATTAGTACCTGTGCCTTTTGTCTGTTTGTCTGGCCATGTGTCCTGTTAATGGCTTCCAAAATAGTTTCAAAACTGTAGTGAAATGTACCCAACTACAGTAAATCATGTGTATCTGCAGCTTTATAAACACAAAACAGCTACTGTATAACAATTTGTTCTTAAAAAGTCTAAATGCATGGATTGACATTGCACATTGCCAAAAATGGTAGAGATCAAATATAGTGTGTTTCCACATGGCAACATTTTTGAAGTTGGTGTTTAAGCATGCAAGGATAAATATACATAAATAAAGTTGTTGTTGTTTTTTTGTTTGTTTAAAGTAGAAAAAGTGTTACATTTATGAGTTTTTACCTAGATTATACCAGGGTCATGGAACTGCCTTATGATATTATTCTCCTCAGGAGGCCTAAAATGGCCTCCTAATAAGCATGTTTATTCCGATTGCGGTATTTTTGATAACAGGCTTCAACACAACTAATGGCTATGTTGTTATTTTGGGGCTGCAGCAGCGAGCGTCTGATATGGCTGATGGGAAAAAACTGTGGTGATTAACCACGGCACACAACGTCCTACTTTCTCTCACTGTTTAGCTTTTTGTTCCGGGTTTGCAGACTTTTTCTCTTCTTGTTTCTGTCTTTTATTTATTATGTACTAGTGACTATGTAGTAATTACATTTTGTTTCAGTGGAGGAAGGTTAGGTAAGTACTGAATTAATCTCATAAACACTGCTGATTTAGGCATGTTTTTCTCTTTCTCTCACTTTTTTCTTTTTGTCTATATCCCTCTCCTCACTCTTTTCTAGCATGAATTCTTGTAAACACATCCAAGTGCATGCTTTAAAACCAGGATGCTATACACAGCACTCATTGGCCAGCAGTTTATTTTATTGCCATTTCCAAATGCGTCCACTAACTCCTAAACCTTTTAGCAGTAATGTAATGACCTTTATAAGAGTAAGCTGTATTTCCTCATTTTAATGTGCGTGTCTGTGTTCAGCATCAATTCACACATAACATCTTTTTATTTTACAGTGTTCCAACCTTTTTTTCCAGCTGCTACACTTTACCATTTGTGGTCTCTTTATCCATTTTCAAATGGAACCATTGAAAATATGTTGACAGTTTTTATCACTCTGCAGCTGCACTTTGGCTCTATCTATAAAGACAAATTGTTTGGAATCCTATTTTGCAGCAATTCAGGATGCATTTACAAGAGTAGGGGTAAAAAACCTGCCCTCTTGGAGGTACATATGAAAATGTGTGACTCGTGTTCATAAAACTACCAAATAATACTAAGAGACTCGGAGTTGCAAAATGTGCAAAAACTCACTCTGATCAATGAAAAACAATCTAAGCATAAGACAGAGTAAGAGCAGCAGTAATGTTTATCACCTTTTTCTGACACTAACCAACCTCATTGTCAGGTTCATGGGGTGCTGAAGCCTCTCAGATATTTACTGTGTAAAACCACAGAGATAAGCAATTAGCCACTGAGTCAGAGAATACAGAAATCATATGTACTGACTTGATCAAATGCCATTCTTGTCAGTTGACATGAAGTAATACCCAGTGAATTTCCCTTTCAACAACAGAAAACACTGAGAGTACTAAATGTATCCATGGACCCTCTAATTTACACATTCAAGCTTGCAAATTTTAAAACTAATGAATTGGCAAATTGAATAAGAAACAGTGCATCCATTTATAGTATCTTAAAGGTTTTTGCTGCAAAATCCATTAAGAGCTCATTTATCACATGAGTTCAAACAAATGAGATTCCACTTCCACTGTGAGTTAGCTAACATGCAGCCTAATTTGGTAGTTAGCTAGATGGACAACGAAGCTGCAGTGATTTATTCATATATGTGTATTTATTCTTCTAAACCTCTTGAAGTAAAACATTTTTAAAGCCCCTTGAATGGCAGGATGCAGGTAATTGAAAGAAAAAGTGGGGTGGCTCATTAGTTTACCTCTCCCTTCCTATACTGTCAATATTGTCCTAGATGGTTATGTTAATGTTGGTCAGTTTTAGTTGTTTTCTGCCTCAGACCATGCTGTCAGCAAGGCAGTGTTCATGGGTTATCCAGAGTAACTGCAAACAGAACTCCCTTCATTTCTATTTTAGATATAGAAGCAGAAAATACCTCGGTGACCGTTTCATAACCACATGTATTACTGTAACCATGACTATGAAGGCCTGATATGCCTGCATGCCATTGTGGTGGTGTTATTTCAGGAGGTGCTCTTAGGTCGGAGGTCTTGATGACTACTCTCTCTACTCTTCTGCCAGAGCCACTAGCATCGGCCAGTTAGTGAAATGGAAGAGAAGGATGTGTCAGAGGGGGATGATCAATCAGTTCAGAGCACAAAAGTGAACTTGAAGAAGATGAGCTGGATGCTGAGTCAGCACAATGAAAAGCATCACAGCCAGGACCTTGAGGAAGATGAAGTGCTCAGTATATGACTGAGTACAGTCAAGATGAGCATTCTTCATTCAGGATTAAAAAGGAAAAAAAATACAATTCTGAACATTTTTGTTTCTAAAATTAAAAAATACATTTTGATAGGTGACTAATCTGTAGGGCAGCATGTGACATCAAAAGTACTGTACTTAATGCTAAATGGTATTAACAGGGTAAATAAAATATGTATCTTTTGAGAAGATGTATAATAGAAAGCATGTGTTCAAGAGTTAAATGATCAGCAGTGATGGACCCTTCCCAGCTGGACTTAACTGAACTGGCAGTGGGAAATGAAATTAAATTATGCTTTGTTTTGTTTAAAATCAAACAATCAAGAATCAAGGAAATGGGTAGCTGATTGGAAATGCTAAGTTTTGAATTGCTTAAAATTAACTTCCTGTCCCTCTTCCATTTGACAGATTACTCATCAAAGTCCTGATTGGCTGTTGGCTGACCACAGTCAAGCTGTCCCTTACACCGTGAACTTGTTAACTTGATTGCTCTGCTTTGTTTTTTACTCGTGTTTTTGGTTTTATTCTCTTTTTATACTGTTCTGCACATCAGATGCCACTGGGCTGGAATCTAATTCCTTGTATTTTTGATAATACTTGGCAATAAAGTTTATGCTTATGGTAAACATCACTAATGGGCAAACGTCACTCTCCCACTCTGGGCCTGATTAAATACCCCATCTTGCACCGAAAACCTGCTCTGGTATGTCTAAGTAAGCATGCAACCATGCTTAACATCCATTTGAGCATAAGTGGAACATAAAAGCAATTTAATGGAGCACAGGATGAACATGAGAGCTACTCTGTGGAACATAAGATGTTGTCAAAAGCTTCATCAAAGGTCCTGTGTTCACGCGTCACCTCTAAGTGCTTCCCATAATAGCATCTTAATGGCCTTAATGTTTACCATCCTGTCTGCCAGAGATCATCTTATGGATGACCCCTGTACTTCTACGTGTTAAGTGCATCTCCTGAACCCGTTACGCTACCAAATAGGCACACATTCAACATCATTTTACCCTACAGGAGGATATACAGTATAAATAAGACATTACTGATAAATAGACACTTTGTCCTTTTACTTGTATGACAGTTGGTCCGTGGTTGACTCACTGTGTCGCAGTGTGAAGTGGCACCATTTACTAAGCCGCCCTGACAAACCCCTCCTTATTTATGGCACTAATGTACATACACACACATGCAAAGTAGAGGCCCTGCGTTGTCAACATGTGATGCATTGTGGAAGTCATTAGAGATATAATATTACCTCATTTCCTCCTCTTACCTCTAAACACATTACCACAGAGATAAGATTGGTTTGGTTAATCAATGCATATGAGTAAGAAAGAGATTAAGCGGAAAGAGGTGGAATGATGGTGGAGAGGACATAAGTTGTTTACTTCTATGAATGGCCAACAGATTTTTGATCATTTCATAACCACAACTGTGGATGGGTTGGGAGGAGTGAATTTCAGTATCACTTTGTGTGGTGACTTAGTGTAGGTCATGGCCACTTCAGTTAGCTTCTCTCACCCTTCATAAATTTAACTGCCTGCATAACATTTGGCAGTTTTTTAAAGGGGGGAGGGTCCAAGCTGGCTAACCAGAAAGATGCTTCTTATGTTTCTTTGTAAGGGAAAAAACACTTCTGGAGTTCTTGTGTGCACCATGTTCCCTCTGTGTAATGACATGCATCAGTTCAGTGACAGCCTCAGTTCTCCTAATTTTAATGTTAAATTGAATTTGGTGTTTGATGTTAGAAGCATGCAATAATGCTACTAATAAGAAAACGGAGTAATCAGTTTATGAATGCATAAACCCTTGTCTTCCCAAAAATAATTCTGTTTACATGAATGGAGCACTGATTTCATATTTTAATTGATTAACCAGAGAGAGCTGTGAAAATCTGGATTTTGCTTGTGAAAAATAAAAACTTTGTTGCTCCAGAGACACGAATAATGAAGAATGAAGTATGATGACCCTGAAGGAGGTCAGTGATGTGGAGAGGAAATAAAAGTTTAAAATGCCCCGATGATCTGTGTGATCCACTGCTGCATTCGTGAGGTGTTACCGTTTGTGTCCTGCCTTGTACTGTATGTGTGCTGCTTTGCACTCTCAACTTGGTCAAACATCTGTTGACAGCATCTGCCTGAGGAAAAAACAGAAAACATATCTTGACTAATTTGTCATGAAGTACCACCACTAAAGCACATGCTAATGTACCTGTTGATTTAGATGCAGAAATGTTGCAATCATTTCCCAATAATGGTGCAGAGAAATGTGAATCCTTGCAACAGTGTGCACTCTCTGGCCACGATCTAGTGCATGTTTGACCGGCATCTCGACCTCTAAGGGTGGGATGACATGACCAAGTTTTAATCATGGTGGTAAGTAATGCAGTTCTTGGTCAGCTTTCGCCAACCAAAGCTGTCAAAAGCTGAAAAATCAACCGGTACAGAGACCGCATTACTGTGGGCGCCACACCGATCCGTCTGTCAATCTGCCACTCTATTTTTCCCCGAGACCCCGAGATACTTAAACTCCTCCACTTGAGGGAGCAACTTGCCCCCAACCCGGAGAGAACAATCCACCTTTTTCCAATTAAGAACCATGGCCTCAGATTTGGAGGTGCTAATTCTCATCCCCACCGCTTCACAGTCGGCTGCAAACCCCTCCAGTGTAGGTCTTGAACTGATGAAGCCAACAGAACCACATCATCCACAAAAAGCAGAGATGAGATTCTGCAGCCACAAAAACAGACACCCTCCGTTCCCTGGCTGTGCCTAGAAATTCTGTCCATAAAAATAATGAACAGAATTTGTGACAAAGGGCATCCTTGGCGGACTCCAACACACACCGAAAACAGGTCTGACTTACTGCAAGCAATGTAAACCAACCTCCTACTCCGGTCATACAGGGAACGGACAGCCCGTAACAACGATCCCCACAGCCCATAGTGCCGAAGTACCTCCCACAGGATGCCACGAGGGATACAGTTGAATGCTTTCTCCAGATCCACAAAACACATGTAGACTGGTTGGGCAAACTCCCATGAACCCTCCAACACCCTAGTGAGGGTATAGAGCTGGACCAGTGTTCCACGGCCGGGGCCATAAAACTTGATAATACAAAATTTAGTTAGGGCACAACCATGACTGCTGTCTGAAGTTGGTACTCCTTTATATTCTGGCAGACTTTATTTGTATTGGACAGTCTGGTAGGATGTGATGTTGTCAGACATCAGCACTCGGTTTGACATACAGTTGATTCACTTCAGACTAAAATGTTTGTATTTGAATATTTCACTGCTAGCCTGTGTTAGGTATTTTTAGTCAGATAGACATTGGTTAGACACTTCATGTATTAGAAATGTTTAGTGTAGACAGGATGTCTAGCTCAGGCTGTTAAATGCTTAGTCATTCCCATGGGGTACTCCAGGTTGTTTATGTTCAAGGATAACTAGAAAGTTGATTACTGTTAGGAGACAGGATGTTTATTATTATTATTATTATTATGACGTGTTTAATCATAATCGTAATCATAATATTTTCTTATGCTTAATGTCATGACATGTCACTAGATGTCATGTCAGAATGTCTTAGATACACACCACACAATCAACGGACAATCACACATTGATTTTCTTCATTTTTTGACTACTGCTATGGTCAGCTGCAAAGCTGGCACTGGAGACGTCACGGTTTGGCGTCCCTGAGTAGTATGGGGCTAGCCCAAAGTGATATAATGTATAGGCCTGTTATAGTTCAGGGCTTTTCATCTTCCAGCATGTTGGAGGTGCAAAGACTCCTGAGCATGTAATGTTAATTTTACCTGTGATCATTGAATAAATCAGCACTGTTTTGAAGTTACTCGGACTGCTTCGTCTCTCAGAGTTAACGTGGTGAAAAGAGCGGGGGTCCAACACCTGCATGTTAAATTTTGAATGAATAATTGCTTAATTAATTTTGTTATGAACCAATTTTAAACATGTCAACACAGTTTTGCACATTAGGACTTATGTGTGTGACTTTCCATTACTTACATTAGGAAGACCAAAACCTGTTAACACTTACATTGTGGGGACTCAGAGAGACTGGTCCTCACAAGGAAACTGCATGGTTTAGGTGTTAGGTTTGTTGCGCTAACCAGTTCTTGTTACTATGTTAACTCTGAGAGACGAAACAGTCCAAGTAACTTCAAAACAGTGCTGATTTATTCAAAGGATCACAGGTAAAATTAACATTACACGCTCAGGTATCTTGCACCTCCAACCTGCTCGCAGGCAGATGAAAGATGAAAGACCCTGAGTGTGTGTGTATCTGTTGATTAAGTGGTGTGTAACTAAAAACATTCTCACACGACCTCTAGTAACATGTCGTGTCTTAAACATAAGAACATATTATGGCTAAGGCTACAGTTCTACACGTCATAATAATAATATTAAACACCCTGTCTGCTGACAGTCATCAACTCTTCTCTCTAGTTATCCTTGACCAGATGTACCCTGTAGAAACTCATAAGCATGACTAAGCATTTAACAGTCTAACTAGACATCCTATCTCCACTAAACATTTCTAATACATAAGGTATCTAACCAATATCTACCTGACTAAAAATACCTAACACTGTATTTACCATTAAGTATTTACTCTACTACTCTGTATTTACTCTAATGAAGCTTATGTATAAATGCTGTACTGTTAGATGGTCAACATATATAAGTAATGTGCATATTTTACTATATTCATGCATTGACACCATGACAATAATGTTTCATTGACTGTCATTTGTAGTTCTGATTATTGTGGAGGTGAAGAGTCTCGACATAACGGCCGACGCTGGAAAAAATGTGACAATCAAATGCTCAGGCTGGAACACTTGGACTAATGTAAAAACTAATGTGAAATACTTTTATTACAGTCCATGCACAAAAGATAATCATGTCATCATCAAAGCAAAATTTGGAAAATCAGAACAACACAACAGAATAAAACTTAATAGCACAGCAGAAGGTTTATTTATCACCTTCACTGATCTCCAAATCCGAGACTCCAGAAAATATTTTTGTGCAGTGGAGAGATTTGGTTGTGATTCATTTATAGAGGTGAATCTTAAAGTTAAAGATGGTGAGTTCATTTTTATTCTCCATTCTTCATTTGAACCACATCCATCCTCTTGTCAAAGAGTAATAATAATATTGTGTCTATTTTCATCTAAAACAGTCATTGTTGGGCCTTCGGTGTCAGTCATGTACACCTCCACTGTATCTTCAAGCAGCTCAGCTAATGTTACCGATGCGTCTACGACTATGTTGTACACCACTGTTCATACAACACCTGCTGCATTGGCAACAGCGGGGGCTGGTATGAAGTGCACTCATTTAAACTTGATACAAATATGCTTTATGTGTGGTAACAACTAATTATCAAAGGCAAAGCAGAATGTTTCCTAGATGCTCTGAGTTTTAATAAAAAGCTAAATGAATTGTGCATATTTGTCATTTGAATGACTCCAATGATTTTGATTCTTTGGAATTTCAGTCCAATTTTGCTGTTGACATTTTTAAATTATTTTGAATGCAATTATATTTATATATGTGGTGAAAAGGAATTTGTTCCTCAGTGATTCATTTATAATAAGGAGGATATGAGAAGTAAGCTGTTTGAACATACTGTGGTGTTTTCAATGGTCTTCCTGTTCCTCTTTCTTTGGCCAGGAAATGTACTACATTTGATTCTAGGTTTGCTTGTCATAATGACTGTACTGATGGTGCTACTGGGTGTTAAGATGAGGATGAAGAAACAGTGTAAGACCCACACACCTCCACACACTCTGTATTTACAGTATATGAGTTTACAGTAAATTCTCCATAAGATACATTAACAGCTGTTGCCCTCTATGCTTTCAGTAGCCTAAAGTGTGGATTTTCTGCAAGAAGACAATCAGGTGAGATTTCTTCTTCACTTTGACTCTGAAACCATGAGTGGGGACGTTTCTGTTTGCTCTTTCACAGAAACAGCTTGAAGTACTTACAAATGCATCCCCTCAGCTTGTGTGAGGCTGAGGCATTGGGATTTTTATGTCCTACACAGCATGCAAGATGAGATGGTGCAAAAAAAAATGAGATCAGGTCTATTTTCATTTTGTTTTGGTTACTGCAGCAGCATCGTGTGTTGAAGTAAAATCTCACAGCTTATACATGTACCATAATCTTTAGTTGTGTGTACTTTATTTGCGGTTTCAAAGTAACTTCATGGTAACAAGCCTGAAAATTACCAACTGTACAATACACAATACTGGGCTTCATTGCCACTGGGGATGACACACAGCTACATCCTTCTGTTGACAAGACTCCATCATAATAACTTGCACACCTGTCTTCTGGACATTAAGAACCTGATGTCACTAAATTGCCCATTGCTACAGCCCATAGCCAGGCAGAGTTATCAGTACTGGCCCAGACACCGCAGACACAGGTCACAAAACCTTGTATCCCTGTCTGCCAGTATCACTTGAGAAGCATCAGAACAGTAGAAATCTTGGAGTCATCTTCAATAACAAGGTCATATCAGTGTGTAATTAGCATGACAATTGCTTTAATTTAAAGACTCTGAGGCTCAGGAACTACACCCAGAGGAAATTAACCCAACATCTTCAATAACAAGTTAACACATTTTAAACTATTTTAAATGTATCAGCTTTCTAGCGGTGGTATTGATGTTAAAACATTTTACTGCCTGTCTAACCTTTAACACCTTGTTTCTGTATTTTTAACTACACATTTCTGTATTTTTTTTTATCTATTTCAAGCAGGTTGACTATGCTGAAGTCAGACCTGAAGACCCCCAAACTAATAGTCTACATGTTGCTGCCTCTGCTGTCCTCTTCTCTACTGACGTCCCCCCAGACGATCTCTACGCTAATAACGCCTACTACCAAGACAATGTGTGTAGCACATATTCAAATGATATTTTTTTTAAATCAGCTTCCAGGTGTGAGGTCAATCCAAGCGGCACCTATGCAGAAAGCAGAGACACAGATCTCCAATGTGTCCTGGTTTACTCTGTTGCTCAACTACCCAAAGAGCAAATTGAACCCACTGAACAGTATGAGAAAAATCAGTCTGAAAGCAACACAAATGAATTTCTTTATTCCCTAGTTCAGCTACCAGAGGACACATGAACGTGGTGCAAAAGAAGTGCAACTGAAATGGCTCCAAAAGAATGCTTGCATATATCTCTTTTTTTAAATGGAAATGTAATGTTGACAAGCTCTATCTCTGGGGGGAATTCAGTTGTATTAATAGTAATTTAATTAATGTTACAAGTGCTATGGATGAGAAAAAATATACGATGGGGATATTTATTGACCTAAAAAAAGCATTTGATACAATTAATCATGAACTATTAATGGATAAGTTAGAGAAATATGGGATCAGAGGAATAGTTTGGAAATGGATCAGAAGTTATTTGACACAGAGGCGTCAATTTGTGAAGTTGGGTGAATACTAATCGAGTGAACTGGATATTGTATGTGGAGTGCCTCAGGGTTCTGTTTTGGGACCTAAATTATTTATATTATACATTAACGATATATGTAAGGTTTCTGAAATTGTCAAAATGGTTTTATTTGCTGATGATACTACCATTTGGGCATCTGATGTAAACCTACAGCAACTCTCGGGAAGGGTTTCAGAGGAATTTGTGAAGATAAAGAAATGGTGTGATAGTAATTTACTATCTTTGAAATTGGAGAAAACCAAATATATGGTATTTGGGAATCGTAGACCACACAATGAACTTCAATTGAAAATTGGGGGAGCTAACATCGAACGAGTATATGAACTCAAATTTCTGGGTGTCATGGTTGATGACAGATTCTCCTGGAAATCTCATATCAGATATGTTCAGCATAAAATAGC
>NW_018128085.1:691363-703559 GCF_001952655.1 Monopterus albus | reverse complement strand
GTATTTCTATAAGTGGGGTCAAATTATGGAATAATTTAAGTGTGGACATGAAAAATAGTACTAGAATTGAGGAGTTTAAATATAAATATAAAAGTATGTGTCATACAAGATATATGCAAGAATAAGAGATTTATTCAAGAATGCATTAAGGAAACACTTTTCTGTGTATTTTCTGTGTATTACTTGTCTGGTGAAGAAGACAATTACCTATGTAGAGATACTGCTTGCAGCCAATGATGCATGAAATTTTTGTATAACATGATGTTATGGGGTAGGACTAGATAAGTCTGACTTCTTCCTACTCCATTCAAACATGTACTAGGTATAAGCAAACTGATTCTGGATTAGCATTGGTTGGATTTGTGTAAGTACGTGTGTGTTGCTGTCATTTGTTCTGCATGTTTGAAAGAATAAATCAAATCAAATCAAATCAATCAAATTAACTAAACCTTCTCTTGCAGATGCAGAAGTTTTCAGTTGCTCAGTGATTCAGAATAATCCTGCGAATGGGGTCATGACCAGACATGCCAAAACAGCAAAGCCAAAATTGATACAGTAGTCGAGCTTAAAACAGGAAGTTTGATTATTCCTCTACAAAGTGATGCATTACTTTCAGAGCTGGTGTTTCTGTGCAGCAGTGGGGTTTAATAAAAGCCATTATTTTCTGCATTTAGTACTGAGAATGAGGGCTGAATAGTTCAATAGCCAAATACAAGGTTTGTCTCATTTTTCTACAAAGACTGCTGCCATAACAACATTATAATCACATAATCTATAAATTCTACAAGTAAACCATCAAAACTAGCTTTAGCTTCTGCTTGTGTTAATAAGGATTTTAATAGTGACCATCATCATCATACTGCAAGTGAACCTCGCTTTGAGAAATATCATGTTTATTGGCACATACTTTGTTTATTTTTGTGTGTGTGTGTGTGTGTGTGTGTGTGTTTATATGCATTTTAGCAAGCTCACTTTGAGAACTGAACAACTGTATTATGGAACCTTTATCACTATTACCCATGGAATTCATGTGAAGTACCTGTTTGCTCAACTTTTTCTTTAATCTATTTTTCTGAAATTCTTTGGTTTGTATCGCTGTATGGAGAGTCCTATAAGAATCATTTTCAAATAGCCATTTTAGAAAATTGTGAAGTTTACTTTTTATTTGATAACAGTAACTACATGCTACTGTAGTGTGGGCTTACATTCATTCATTTTCTACCGCTTAGTCCCTGAACGGGGTCACAGGTGGGGCCGGAGCCAATCCCAGCCAGCAATCGGGCGAAGGCGGGGTACACCCTGGACAGGTCGCCAATCCATCGCAGGGCTAACACATAGACGAACAACCACACACACGCACGCACGCACTCCTATGGGCAATTTAGAGACACCAATCAACCTAAGCTGCATGTCTTTGGTCAGTGAGAGGAAGCCGGAGTACCCGGAGAGAACCCACGCAAGCACAGGGAGAACATGCAAACCCAGAACCTTCTCGCTGTGAGGCAACAGCGCTAACCACTGTGCCACCGTGCTGCCCGTGTGGGCTTACAGATAAACTAAATATAACGCAAAGCTAAAGCCACATTTTGTAGCAATAATAGTAATGCTGCACATTTAGCTGGATGGGTCAGGTGCTTAAATTATACAAGTGGATACAAATGGATGGCTATTAGGCTGGAGGAAAAAAAATAACTAGGGCATTTCAGCAAGTCATAAATGATTTTTTTTTTAATAAATAAAGAAACTGTCATTGAGCAAATGAAAATTAGTATTTTTTGCCCTTTCTTTTTTATCGGTTTCAGTCCTTTTCATTCTGTCAGCAAATTGACTGTCATCTATTTCTTGTGCTCTCTCACTACAAAGCACACACACACACAAGCAGAAGTCACCTTGGCAGTGGAAATGCCCTCTAGTTGCTATTTTTGTCAGGCGCAGAAAGCGAGAGCAGCTTGATGTCATTGCTATTGTTGTCACTGTTGTGTACATCGGCCACCGGGGAAAGAGGACAGGGATCTGCTCTGTTGTCAATGACAGTCAATGACACTATGCTGTTAAATGAAAAGGATTAGCCATGTTAGTCACCCTCCTCCTCAAAACACACACACACACGGCCATAGCGATACATTCACTTCTCTGGTTTGTAGAAAGTTTATTATTGTTTATATATCATAGACAATGATCTGTGTGCTCAATTAAAACTGAACTTGTTACTATAGGTTTGGAGAATGCGTTTTGAAAAGTTTCTTTGGAAGACGATAGCTGATATGAGACTGTGTCATGCCTCTTCCCTTCCATTACACAGTACGAATCCCCAGCTTGCATTTCTATAGCAATATAACCCTTAAAAAATAAACAAATAAATAAAAGCAATTCAAAACAAAAACACAGAGAGCCAGCTGATACACAGCCTGAGGGAGATCATAATGTTCATCAGGAGACCATAACTTTCCTGCAGTGGAGGTAGGTTTTAAGCTCCTCCTAACTCAAACAGCTCACAGTTCTGTGGGGAAAGTTGGTTTAACAGTTTTAACTGTAGCAGCAGTACTCTCTGTATGTGAGTGTCTGCTGTTGTTTTACTGCAGGCAATCTTTACTGTCTTTACTGTGTTGCAGCAAAATGTTCCTCAGTGCTATAGGGACATAAGCTTACACTCAGTTAGCGGTTTAATAGGTACTGATAGCAAAAACTAGCCATCCATTATCTATACCACTTATTCGTGAATAGGGTCATGGGGGGGCTCGGGGCAGACCCTGGACAGATCACCAGTTTATCACAGGGCTCAAATGTAGACATACACATACACATTCTTCTGTGTATGTAGACATACACAGAAGAATCTGCATGTTTTGTTGTTGCAAACAGATACTAGCTATGAGCAAAAGGTGATTCCAAGAGGATAACCAAGTCCAGAGTCCCAGGCTGGTGTCACTGAGCCCATCATTGTCTTGCGAGCGAGAGTTTGCTAGATGTGTTTAAACCCAGTTGCTTCTGCATAGAAATACTATAACATAAGGACAACTCATTTTTTGAGCTTTAGGTCACATCTAAGATGATAATTCACCATTGTAACATTGTAGATAAGTCAAAAAACAAGGAAAAACATTCCATGGAACCTTAAAAAGTTGCCAATCAACCCAAGTCTTTGGGAGGAAGCTGGAGTACCCTAACCCTATCCTGACCAGGCACAGGGAGAGCACGCAAACTCCACACAGAAAGGCCCTGGGCCAGCCAGGGTGTGATCCCAGCACCTTCTTGCTGTGGAGCAACAGTACTGTGCCACTGTGCCGCCCCAGCTATAAGAAAGTCCACCTTTGTAGGAGGTGGGGTGGTTGGCAAAGCAGGGCTCTCGGCCATGAGAGTTGAGCTCAAATCCAGTGTGTGACTTGTTCTTTTTCTTCTTTTTTTTTTAAAGAATTTATGTTCCTAAATGTAAAAATGTTGTTTTGTCCCTAAACACAACCAAATCGTTTTTTCCGCCCTAAACCTAACCAAGTGTTTTTTGTGGCAAAACATAATGAAACCATGGCCGTTTCACTATGGTAATGTCATATTTATGACAGTTTCCAAGATGATGGAGTTCCACTAGCTTGCTGCT
This sequence comes from Monopterus albus, assembly GCF_001952655.1. Lineage (NCBI taxonomy): Eukaryota > Metazoa > Chordata > Actinopteri > Synbranchiformes > Synbranchidae > Monopterus > Monopterus albus. The sequence continues at coordinate 699,964 of NW_018128085.1, read as the reverse complement.
AGCTAGCCTGGTATTGTAGCTAGCCATCGTGTTTATGGCTGTGCCCATAACAACAGAGGCCTGTAAAGTTTGGTAGTGTGATGCACCATGTTGCTAATTTTGGCGGGATTGCTGCAAATTCCTCCCATGACCATAGGAGCACTATTTAACATGACACCCCTATGGGCCATATGAGAGAGCACTAGATTAAACATTAAATGGCTGGAAATGAGCAAAATGAGCATACCATGGGCTCTTTAAATTGTATGGGTGTTTGCCTACATGTCAGCCCTGTGATAGACTGGTTATCTGTCTATGGCGTGACAAAACAACTATATGGGTCATATAGGTTGGAGGCTGTAGTTTGTGGTGGAACTATATTGCGTTACACTGATAGGTGTCCCTATTACATTGTCCACCCCATTTTTATCACTGAGGCTAGTCTAAGTAATAAAAGCCCATCACTGTATAACAGTATAACTGCCTAGCAACATGAGTGTACTCACTTTCAATTTCAACCTATATGTTTGATTTGTTTGAGTTTTATTGCCCAGTTGGACTTGGATTTCACCAGTTAATTTGGTGAGAACACTGCTATCATACTCAACAGAACTTGTGGTCATAACAACAAAATTAAAACCTTTATTTATTTCAGCCAGATGAATTATATTTCTTAACCAATTTATAAAACACACTTCATTAACTGGCTTCTCTGTTGCCATTGTTGTTTTTGCAGACAAGAATACACAATTTCCTGGGGACTTATGGTGAACTTTAGGAGCTACAGTATATGCATACTTTATTGTTTTTAATCAGTGAGAGTACTCTAAGATGTTTGTTTTTATGTTTTCTTCAACCAAGAATACTGGTTTTTGCCTTCTTTGGTTAACATTTGCAGGAAACACAATTAGGGCCAATGACAGGGCAATCCTCACTGGAATTAAAACAGCGTGGGCCTGGCAACCACACTGAGCCTAATGGGTCACACTATCAATGTAATAGTAGACAAGAATGGTTCCCACTGAAATTCATCACGAAGGAATGGTCAGTCTTGTCGTACTGCACTTCGCATGGAATAGGACTTTAGCCAGTTAAAAACCTTTTTAATCTGTTTCCTGAAATCAAATTGGCCAGGTTACGAGCACACCTAGGGTTCTAAAGTACCTTCAGCTAATTAGTTTCTACCCCCTGCCCATGCTTCTAAAGTCAAACCTAACAATTACAATCTGGCAGCCATGAGTTGCAGTACTCATGTTAACCAATTACAGCTACTTTCCAAGTCATATCATCCAATTACCTTCTCTTGCCATCCTGGATGCTGCAGGCTTATTAGCCAATTACATATCTCATACAGTGGGTTTCTCTGGCGGACCCTACGGCAGCAGATCCTGCAATCTGTTAATCAACATCATAAAAACACATGACCCCTTCAATCTTTTTCTGAAGTTCAAACCACTTTATTAGCATCTATCAAAGCCCAAATGTGATTCCTTCTGACTCTAGCTGTGGCCAAGCATGCCCCTGTGCATCCCTTCTCTCATGGTAATTCAGCCCTCTAAAATCACCGTCACTGGAGCAGGATAATGATAGCACAGGGATGTCTGATTGGAGTGCCACATAAGCTTTCAGGTCTTGAGTAGAGAGTTTTATAGCTTCATAGTTACTTATGACTGTGTAGGACTCAATGAGCTAGGGATGGACAATGATTTTCAAATATTCAACAGTCATTAAAAAAAGAATATTTCATGCCACTAACAGCAGAAACATGAAGAGACTGTAGGAGAACCGTAGGAGATGATTATTGTTCACCAGTTATTTACAGTGGTGGATGAAGTACTCAGATCCCTTACTTAAGCAGTAGTACCACAGTGTAAAAATAGTTTGTTACAAAGAAAAGTCCTGCATTCAAAATGTTCCTTAAGTAAAAGAACAAAAGTATTAGCACCAAAATATGCTTAAAGTACCAGAAGTAAAAGTACCCATTTTGCAGAATGGTTCATTCAACATTAATAGATATAATATTAATGTGTTATAATTATTGATACATTATTTGAAAAAACCAAAAAATCAACTGGACTAGGTTTTTTGTGTTCATCGCTTTAATGTTGCAGCTGGTAAAGAGGGAGGTAGTTTTAACTAGCTTTTATGCTTATAATTTGAATTATTGCTGAATAGCTTGTGGATTTTCCACCAGAGGTCAATACAATTTCATGATCATTCTGTATTTTTTATTTATTTGATTCTTGACTGATACATAGGTCTAAATAAATGTCTTATCAGTTTTATCTCATCTCCTGCTGTCACCAGCATTTTCCCCATCAGCTTGCGGCTGAATACAGCCTATTTAAATAAATGTAACAAACAATAGGATTCCAGCCTTCTACCATACATTAAAGAAATCCAGTTCTCTTTATTTACCTGGTGCCATGGCAAATTGTACTATTGGAGCTCCACTGATGATGGGTTTTTATAGTCATTACACACTCGCTTAACTAAGACTGAACATACTCAGAGTTAATCAAACTAACTCTGATCAGCTGTTCTTGAACTGGAAACTCAAAGTTCCCCATCTCAGGGTTGGTCAACTCACAGTTCAGGGTTATCTTCAGACTTTGTAGAGTCACCTTTCTGGAATACCCCCCAAAGTTTGTGACAGGATGCCACAGTCACAATTAATCTCTCACAGTCCCAGTGTTGATCATGTCTCCGCCTCACATTTTTCTGTTTTTCCCACTCCTACTACAGTACCTGCTCTGCCCACTCTATCCTACCCAGTCACTATTTAAGCCAGTGGCCAGCGTTCAATCACTGCCAGAAAATTCTCTCATGACTTCGTCTCTCTATTCTTGTTTTGTCGTTGACCTGTTTTCTCTGTTGGCTTCTAACATTGCCTGCCCTCGATAAAACTGGCAGACTCACATGTTTGGATGCTTGATTCTCCTGGTCTTTGGTCAGTTGTCCGTCCCTTGTTGTACTGTTTGTCTACTCTGGGTAGTGACACTTTGCTGTGACTTGACACCATTTTGCAACTGCAATCTTGCTTTTTTGAAAAACAAGTGTGTGTTTACAGTGGACCAAGAAACACATGCAGAACAGTAACAACATTGTTTTTATAACTTTGAACTATTTTTAAAAAGAGGACCATCTCCAGTGCAGTTCTTTGTATTTATTCTGATTCTGTCATTTTCAACTTAATCCTTCAGTGATGATAAAATGTGTTCATTTAATATAGTATGAATAGATATCAGTTTCTTTACAATAAAATAGCATGTTAATATATCACTGCCCATCCTTCTCCTCCTACTTTATAAAGTCCAACTTAATAAAAAAATTTTTTTTAAGTATTTATGGTACATAGTTACAGCATTAATTATAAGTAGCAGACTGATTATTTTATTATTGTTTTTTAAGCAACATTCCCACCTTTCTACATAAATATTGGTCACATATTTGCTATAAAATTTTATTATCCCATTTAATGAGTATGCTTGTACAAAGTCTTTCATGCAAAGGAGTAGCTGAAAGTGCTTCACATATAATTATTCTATCAACAGTTATTTTTATGAATGTCTTTTATAACTGTCAGAACTATTTTTACAAGTTATTAGTTACTGTACCTCTTCCAGTTTATGTGTCTCTGTTATTGAAGAGATCACTTACAAAAAAAAAACAGTCGCTACTCATGGATAGAAAGCAGTGACAGAAAAGTACTGAGATATCATCTAGTTTATTTCACCTGAGGCTGCTAAGTAAAGTCAAGTCATTTCTTTCTTTTAATGACTTTGAGATTGCAATTCATGCTTTTATAACTTCAAGACTTGACTATTATACCTTGGTGTTAATCAGTCATCTCTCACTCTCGTCTTCAAATGGTCCAAAATGCTGCTGCTCGTCTTTTAACAGGTACCAGGAAATTCGACCATATAACTCCGGTACTGGCTTCTCTTCACTGGCTTCCAGTTCATTTTAGAATTCATTTTAAGCTATTGATTTTTGTTTTTAAGGCTCTTAATGGTTTGGCACCGCCTTACCTCGCTGAGTTGGTGAGGTGGCACGAACCAACTAGATTACTCAGATCCTCAAGCCAATTTTTGTTAGAGGTGCCCAGGGCCAGATACAAACGCTGTGGTGACCGTGATTTTATTGTTGCAGCCCCTAAATTGTGGAATGGTTTACCTTTTAATGTTAGATCCTCTACAGACTTGACAACTTTTAAATCACATTTTAAAACATATTTATTCACTTTGGCTTTTAATACATAGTGCTGCCTAATGCTTCCTCCTTTTATCTGTTGATTCTGTGTACTTGGTGTTTTTATGTTCCTATGTTGTTTTATTTCACTATTGATATCTTTTACTCTGGATTTGCATTGCCGTGTAAAGTACTTTGGTCGACCAGATGTTGTTTTTAAAGTGCTATACAAATACATTTTGATTGATTGATTGATTTTGATATCAGAGAAAACAGCGGGGACTTCACGAACTCTTGGACACGAAGTACATTCATCCAGTGGAGACACTTGACAGAATGCACTGCAGTGTTTGTTGAAGGTTGTTTTTTATGTATCTCACAAATGCAAGTTGATTTTAAAGGCAGTGGTGAAAACTCTTGGAGCTGCAGTGAAACTGTACTGACATTTTATGTGGCTTCATAATAGGATGTGTTTATTATAATACATATCTTGCAGCCCAAGCGCTGATAAAATGCAAGGACTAATAAAGCAACAACAGAAAAATATAAAGGTTGCTGCGATAGGCCTGTTTAGTTTTTGATCATTTTTATATATGAGCCAGTGGAAGGACTTGGCATTCAGCCATAAAGTACCACCTGGAAAAATTTAGCAAGGTAGCTTACTTCAACACAATTATGAAGAGTAATCCTGGCTGAAATATTTTGTTTTTAAAAATATTATGTTCATTGACATGTGGGCAGTGTAGTTTATCTGTTATTCTGCTTTTCCAAAGTTGACCATTTATTTCTGTGCCTGTGTTATAAAATGCACGTGTGTTAATTATTCCTAACTGGATGACATAATACACAATATTTCCATGCCAACAACTGTTTCCGGGGGTAAATCTCAATTCCCTTATTTGGTCATTGCTTGATCTTCGATTCTCATTCAGCCCAGAGGCTGATCTAGTCTTGAAGGACATCCCAAAGCTCTTAGCAGGCCTTCAGACTGGGTGCGGTAAAACGGAATGCCCTGCTGTGAACACAATCCCCCATAGAAAAGAATGGAGAGGGTTGCATTTTTTCATACCTTTGAAAGTCAATCTGAACGCAAGCTTATTCTTGTTCTGAGGAGTGAGGAGGCTGCCTGGAGGAGCCATGAGCGAGGATGCAGAGAGAATCCTTTGTGGAAATCTTTTAATTGACTGACACACCCCTTTATTAAAAGTCAGCTAGTGACTGGACACTGCGTGGATGCAATTATGGGATTCAGGATTATGGGAACTATCAGCAGGACAACATCATTCATCTGATATAACAGTGCTACGTTAAGGTTCAATTAAGCATGTGCACAAAAGCGTCTTGGTTAAGTTTAGTGAAAGATCATGGTTTGAGTCACAACAATAGCTTTGTTAAGCATCCTTCATCACCCTGGGTACAGTAATAAACACATGGATAAAGTTATGGAACAATAAAAAAAGAAGAATTCTTGTTTATATATTTCCTATGAGGTCCCTTGCACAATAAATAATTAGGCCCTAGGCTCAGCAAGATTAAAAAATCATCTGTACACTGGCTGTCAGTGTATTTTCCTGTTTGTATTTGAGTTTTTGTAGCTATCACTGTTTTATTTGACGTGTATTTTTAATGAGGTTAAAGAAGCCTACACTGTGGTATTCTGTTCTATTGTTTACACTGAATTCATACTATATGTATTGTTAATTAGCTCACTGACAACCTCCCCAAACTGTGCAAAGACCTTACCAATAATCATTAGCATTTTATCCTTTGTGCTCATACTTCTGAGTTAAAAATCATATAAGTGTCTTTCATTAAATCAGGGGATAAAACAGGTAATGTTTTTATTAAATCTGATAAAAGGTCAGATTTACTTTATGCGAGTCTTGTGTAACATTTGAAAGATCTTGCTACTTGATAATTATTCACAGTGAGTTACTGTCTATGTAGTGAATAATAAAAATGATAAAGGTCATACATCCAAGCTCATTGCGTTCAGTATGCTGTAATTACGTTATGGCTGTAGTGTTGAACACTTTGCAAATATTGTGCAAGTTCCATGTAGAAACACACACACCCCTATACATGTGTGTGTGTGTATATATATATATATATATAAGATAACATTGAAAAATATAACTGATAAAATCTGATTTTTTTCTGATGATATACTGTATGTATATACAGTAGGTCCCACATCCCCTGTATGTAAGCCCTCTTGTGGGGTTAGTTCTACTGCATTCCAATAGTTCCCTGTTCTCATCTCTTCTCCATGAATTACTTGTTCCAGTAGTCTACTTCCCCTCAGGTTGCCCTGGTTCCTCAACACCTGATGTGGACCTTGTTGACCCGGGCGACATCCAAGTCTGTGTGACTCTTATTCATCCAATTCTCATTACCCATGAGGAAATGCAGGTAGCATTAAGGGCCTTGCCTAAAGACCCAGGCTGGATATTGACCATGCCCAGAGCAGGGTTCAGAGCCCCGACCTTCTGTACCAAAGTCAGTGGTGTTAGCCACGGAGCTACCCAGTCAGCTATCACAGGAATCAGACCACCCCAAAGTGGGGGGCGAGTGGGGAATCCGTGTGGAACTGGGAAACTCTCCCAGTTTGGGGGTCACAGCCCCCAATGCTCCTATTACCACGGGGGCCACTTGTGCCTTCACATTCCACATCTTTTCCACCCTTCTAGCTCTTCTTTTAGCCTTTGGCATTTCTCGAGCTTCTCGTGTTCCTTCTTCCTGATGTTGCTATCGCTTCTGGGCCAGAATACCCAACATGGCGCCCAGCAAAGTGAACGTGTTTGCGCGTTCCACTCTTGAATGCCGGCTTTTTCTTCTTTTTTGTGTGTTTTTTTTCTTTTTCTGCAGTGCACAAATGTCATGCACTGCTTACATATAACAGACAGGCATTGCTGGATATCGCCAACTCACAAAGCCATTGGGAATTTACTGGTTTCATACCACCGGAGCTACAACTCATTGTTCGCTCCGGCTCCGGCGACAATAACAACAAGGAAAGCCACCATCGCCCACAGGGAGCACCAGGCACCAGCGAGCAGGCTGAAATCAGGAGAGCGACCGAAAGACGGAGACGCAAACGGGGCAGGCGAGGAGGACTCCATGCTAGGCTAAAAGCTCGCGCTAGCCTACCACCATTGCCCAGCCTCTTCCTAGCTAACATACAGTCTCTGGAAAACAAACTGGACGAGCTAAGGGCTAGGATTACAACACAACGGGAAATCAGAGAATGCTGTGCTCTAGTTTTCACCAAGACTTGGCTTTCTGACAGAGTTCCAGACTCAGCGATTCAGCTACAAACACATTCTGTACATCGAAGCGATCGCACTGCTGCTTCAGGGAAGGTAAACAGGGGTGGTGTGTATGTGTTTATTAATAACTCATGGTGTGGAGATGTACGGACTGTTTATAAGCACTGTTTGCCAGACGTAGAGTTTTTATTGCTGAAATGCCGGCCCTACTATCTAGCCAGAGAGCATAGTGCTGTGTTTCTAGCTGCTGTGTATGTTAGCCCAAGAGCTAATCCCTCTGCGGCTCTCAGCAAACTCTATGATGTCATCAACCAGCCAGATCGATTGCCTGTAACTTGAAGCGGCATCATATGCATTTCGTCGTGTGTTGTCCATGATGAGGGTGTGTGCATGAAGCGACCAAAGTAGCGGCTTATAGTCTGGAAAGTATGGAAATTAAACTCTGGACCCCAGAGACTGAAGGCACCCTGCAGGATTGTTTTGCCCAGACAGACTGGGATGTCTTTAAAGCTGCAGCCACCTCGGAGGACTTTTCTGTCAGTGTACAGGATTATGCTGAGTATGTGACCGGGTACATTAGTACCTGTATTGACAACATTGTGCCCACCATACAAGTCAGGAGGTTTCCCAACCAGAAGCCCTGGATAAACAATCAGGTACGCCACATGCTGCATGCTTGCTCTCATGCATTCAGATCAGGCAATGAGACGGAGAACAAAGCTGGGATAGTACAGACTGAGGAAAGCCATCACAGCGGCCAAGAGGCAGTACAGAGAGAAGCTGAATGGCTTCTATTCTACTGCTGACTCCGGAGGATGTAGCAAGGCCTACAGTACATCGCAGACTACAGGACTACCACCAGCATCATCAGCTCCACAGACAGCCTGCCGGATTACCTCTACACCTTCTACACTTGCTTTGAGACCTCCAGCCACAGCACAGAGAGGAGGCACACACACACCACCCCACCCCCCACCTCCCCTTCACTAACTGTCTCACCAGGCCAGGTACGCACAATCCTGAGGAAGATCAACCCCCGCAAAGTGGCAGGACCAGACAAAATGACAACATCCCTGGGCATGTGCCAGCGAGCTGGCTGATGGTCTCACCACCATCTTCAACCTCTCCTTCAGCCAGAGCATCGTTCCCACCTGCTTTAAGA
>NW_018128085.1:645968-690886 GCF_001952655.1 Monopterus albus | reverse complement strand
ATGACAGTAATCTCAGCCTCAACACGGACAAGACGAAGGAGATGATAGTGGACATGAGGAAGGAGAGGAGAACTTATCAGCCACTGTTCATCCAGGGGCTCAAAGTGGAGAGGGTGAGCAGCTTCAAATACCTGGGCGTCCACATCAGTGAGGACCTCACTTGGACACTTAACACCACACAGCTGGTCAAGAAGGCCCAACCGCGGCTGTACTTCCTGAGGAGGATGAGGTTTGGCATATCAGCAAGGGTCCTTTGCAACTTCTACGGCTGCATCATTGAGAGCATCTTGACCAGCTGCATCACTGTCTCGTACGGCAGCACTATTGCTATGGACCGCAAGCGGCTGCAGAGAGTGGTAAAGACTGCAGAGAAGATCACCAGGACTCCACTGCCCTCTCTGCGGAGCATTTACCACTGCAGGGTGTGTAGGAAAGCTGCCTCCATCCTCAAGGACCCCACCCACCAGATCCCACCCACCCCCAGCACGGACTGTTCACTTCTCTGCCCTCTGGCTGGAGGATCAGAAGTGTGAAATGCAGGACCACTAGACTGAAAAACTCTTTCTTTCCCTCTGCCATCAGACTCCTAAACAGCTGAGGAGTTTATTACCAGGAAATACGTGATGTACTGTTTACATTCTGTTTGCACATGCATAATTGCACAATGACTGTTGACTGCTGCACATGCTGCTCCCATGCAGCATACATTCTCTGTTATATTCCTTTATTATATTGCTGCATTTGTTGCTGTTTAAAGTGTCCTAGATTTTGTGTTACATGCATAATTGCACAATGACTCTGCTGCACATGCTGCTCCCATGCAGCATACATTCTGTTATATTCTTATATATTTTTTATTATATTGCTGCATCTGTTGCTCCTTAAAGTGCCTTAGATTTTGTGTTATTTATCTACTTTATATTTCATTTGTAAGAATTTCATTGTACAGGGAAACATGCTTCCTAACTGTGCATATGACAACATGAACACTTTGAGCCCATGAACATGAACTTTGAGCTTGGGATTGCTACATCTATCACTACGGCCTTCTTCTTCTGTTTGTCCACCACTATGTCCGGTTGGTTGGCCATTACCAGTTTGTCAGTTTGTATCTGTAAGTCCCACAGGATCTTAGCTTGGTCATTCTCAACCACCTTTGGAGGTGTATCCCATTTTGACTTTGGGACTTCCAGCCTGTACTTGACACAGATGTGCAGCCCTATACAGAACAACAGCAGGGACAGAGCATCTCCTTGGTAAATACCACACTTGATGTTGACTTGTGCAATTGGCTTGAAGTTGGCTTCTAGGGTTGTTTTCCACATTCCCATTGAGCTCTTGATGAAGGCTTTTGGAGTCCTGTTGATGTTGTACAGTTGATGAGGAACAATACAGCTGAGGAAATAGGGCAACTTGATGAGAAGTGGGCTACTGGAACAGGAACAAGTAATACACCTCATCAGTTGTTTGGTCTGGCTATGATTTTTTGTTGTGTTTTTTAATAAATCCACTTAAAGTAACTGACCACTTTGCTGAAATGACATGTTGGCTGGAGAACTGACACTTAGGTCTGGGTTTGCCCCATGACTCACCCCCAGCAGTTGCAGGGTGGCCATGATACCAACTGTCACATCTCCTCCTTTCATCATTTATTTCTACAGAACATCATATAAGAGATAAAAGAGGGATTCTTTGTCAAACAAACAGGCCAGGCACTAAAAGTATCAAAGCATCAGAATAATAATTTAACAAGTTTTATCTTGTTGAGTTACTCACCTTCAGTGGGAGTTTGTCCCTGTCTTTGTGGGGTTTAATGCTGTCATCATTGGCTCTGTGTCAGTTCTAACTCAGTGACTACCTATTGCGACTGAATAACAGTTATCTGCATGTGTATGAGTGGGTAATGACTTTAAGGTATATCCAGTGGAGTGTGAATCCATTTTGCTGGCTATATAACAGGGTTTATGTTGCAATTCAAGCAACATAAACTGACTGAATAGCCATTTGTGTTTTCATCTTTGGTTCATTAGCAGTCGTCTGGCTTTTGCTCATCACTATCAACTAGAGGCATGCAGAGAACATCCCCTGCAATAAAGACAACAATGTTTGCTGCATCCTGTGTTCTGTAAATAATGTGATAGAAGAAGCGATAGAAGTCCCTAGCATCAAAAGATGGGGTCAGATTTCTGTTCCCTCCACTGGGCTTTGCCATCTTTATAGTGTAAATGAATGCAAAGATTGTTTTTGTTAGCAATGACAATATTCCTAAACGACATAAAAGGTTCCCAAAGAATCTTAGAGTTCACAAGTTAAAAATGGGCGGTGCAGTGGTTAGCACTGTTGCCTTACAGTAAAAAGGTTCTGGGCTCAAACCTGCCAGCTGACTGGGGCCTTTCTGTTTGGAGTTTGCATGTTATCCCCAAGTGGGTGCTCTGGCTTCCTCTCACAGTCCAAAGACATGCAGGTTAGGTTAATTGCCTCTTGCTCAGTGTCAGCTGAGATTAACACTGCAACCCTCCACAGAATAAGCAATATCCTGTAGCTAATAGATGGATGAATGGCTTGATTACGTGTACCCTTTGCCACCTTAATCTCATTTTTCTTTGGATTTTCTAGCATACAAATACAACAAAAATGTATTCTGAACTCACAAGAAACGTGAGAGACGAGAGAGAGACAGTATGAGGTTAGAGGTAAAGAAAATGAATCAGGGTTTCAAGCTGATAAATGCTATAACAGGGGCAAGGGGAGAGAGATGGCAATAATGAAAAGTGTTGCTACACCAGGAACACTCATTACCCTGTCCCCTCCTGTCCAAGCCCGATTGTTCAGCATTTTACAGTGAAAGAAAACAATGGACCAAAAAAGGCAAGAAAAGAAGGAGAAAGCCCTTCACTTAGTACCCCATCCTGATCTCAGGAAGAGGAGAAATTGGAAAGAGAGACGCAGCTCCTGGGACCACGAGGAAATTAAATGCTGAATTCAATGGGCAGATTGACTCAATCACACCACGCTTTTGTAAAATGACTTGAGAATTGAATCCCTTGCCGCTTAGCCAGGGATGTTATTCTTTTTGGAGCTATTTCTATTTAACTGGGCCTGAATGCAGGCCAGGTCTCTCTCTCTCACACACAGACACATCAGGGCTTACTATCATTTTACACATAGATGTTTGTCTTTATCAGGGTCTGAACATATGCAGAAACACAAAACTACATGTATATCCACACATGTAGTTGCATACATGATACTCTTGCACAGGTTCACTTTTTATTTTTTCATTAACTGTAGATAAATGGATGAATGGATGGATAGATAGATAGATCAAACACTTCTCCCTTTTTTCTCTCCTTTGAACATATATAAACCCTGAAACCCAGAGACAGATTAAATCTGCTTCTATGTTCACATCATTAAAACCAAAGCAGTCACCAAATACATCTGCAGTGCTTAGTTTTCCAAGGAGAGCAGAGAGGATATTATAGACCAGTCTCGTAAATCCTTCACCATGGCTTTTCTGCTCCTCAGGTTTGTGTAGATGTCAGTGTTATGCTTTTTGTTCATCTTTTTTCTTTACTTCTATTTATTACAAACTAGATAATACTTAAAGGATTAAGGTTAAATTACTTTTGTGTCGCAATAAATGAGAAGGAGCAAGTGGTAACTTTTAATTATTTTTGCATAAATAGGCTTCTGTATATACCTTTAAAAGCTTGGTTCTCCTAATCAAATTAAATTGTTGTAACGCATAATTATACTGACAATGTACAGTAAACTCAGAGATGGATATCACTAATCTAAATATACATGCGCTGTAGATGTAATATTAGAACAGAAGAATGTATTTTGTGATGTTGAGTCTAAAAAGAGAAAGAAGAGTGAGAGTGATTGTTATGTATTGTTTTATCTTTACAGAGAGTATGGCAGACAACACAGTCTTCACGAGGAAAAGAAACGTCAGTTTATTCCTTTTTCTGTTTATAACTGCTGGCAACAGGAACAGCACATCTACAGACAAACCTAAACTCAAAGGTGGCAGCAAGGGGAATCTTTTTAAGTTTCTGTGTGTGTGGACCAGTTTGAGTTTTGTAACACGGGAGTGAGGACGTTTTCTTCATAACTTCAAATGACTGTTTGAGGGTTAAGACTTGGTTTTAGGTTTAAGTTTAAAATAAGGACAGGTTAGGCATTTTGTTCTGATGTTAAAGATTAGGGTAATGGCTAGTGAATGCATTTTGTTGATGAATGTTTTCACAAAGATGACTGTACAAATGTGTGTGTGTGTTTGTGCATGTTTACAACTGTGTCTACTTTACAGAGTAATGCGCCCTTGCTTGTCAGGGGAATTTGCTCAGTGTAGACACCATATGGTGAGGCTAATGATTAATGTTTGTCTGGCTGAGGCCAGAATACACACTCGTATCAAGATTCACACATCCAATATGTGTATGCTAGGTGTAACCTTTCTGAAGCTCATACACTGGAAAACTCACATGCTCATTGGCACAAATACAAATTCTCTTACACCTGCAGTGTCTCTTCAGCAGAGTCCATCTGAAATGTAATTTCATTCAGTTTGTGTTGGTGAGTGAATTGCTGCCTCCAGACAGAGAAAATAATATAAAATAATACACAAATAATGTCGCACTGAGCCATTCTCTCCTGACATACTGTAGGCATGAACACACTATAGAAACAGAAGTCTAGGCTTATTCATTACATTTTATATCTCAGATTATGCAAGCAGCCAGTGCCAAAGTATATTTATCCTGCACATTTTGTATGAGGACTATACGATTTTCTCCATTGCCTACACACAGTTTCATCTTTGATTATTGTTTGCCTTTTTGTTTGTTACTGTGTTTACATTGATGTCCTTTCACAGACTAAAGAAAAGTGAGGTAGTGGAGACTTTTATTAGCCTGTACTTGTGAATGGGATTGTTAGTGACAACGTCTGGGCTATTTTTAATGGATGCCGCTTCTGGGATGCTTCTGACATAAATCTGACCAATTCGAAAACATAATGCTAGATGATACGTGAAGCATAGATGTGAACAAATAAAACACAGCCACAAATTTGTGATCCATTTCATAATGATATACCTGTAACCATTAAATTATACTGTATTTAACCATTAACTTACCCGCAGACTAGTCTGTAGGCAACAGCAGAACAGTAAACACATTTAAAACAGCCCTAAAAAAAGAAACAATTTAAATATGAAGCCTATCCATTGTGGAAGCTCAAAACAAGCCAGCACCACAATAAGTTGCTTTGCAGCCTCAAATGGCAGAGATGAAGCCACCACAGAGGATAACTCAAAACCACGTCACAGGCGGAACACATCGGACCGCAATGAAAATGAGGGCTTATTCTTCTTCCTGCTTATTTTTCAAACCTAACCTGGTTGACCTTCTTAACCTCATCTGCCTCTTCATTTACACTCCTTTATTTCTGGCTAACTAACTCTACCTGCAGCATTATAAAACACACATATTCCCATGCTCATACACATCTTATATTGAGGGTAAAGAGAGGTCGCCTTCCATTTGCATGTGTTTTATGCTAAGCTGAAAATGGCATTTGTTGATGTTCTGGGATTTGCTTATTTAGGATTTATTGGAAAGCATTGGGGTTTCTAAACAAGCCAGAGAGGATTTGGGCTGTGGAGAGAGTGTGTGTGTGTGTGTGTGTGTGTGTGGGTGTGTGTGGGTGGTGTGGGGGGGGGGTGGGGGGGGGGGGGGTGCTTATTTATATATACTTGTGGGGATTGTGGGGACAGAACATGTCCCCACAATCCCCACACTGCTTTGCAGGAGCCGTAAGTCACTTGTGGGGACCAGAGGCTGGGCTCCATGACTAATTTGTCAAATTTTAAGAAAATGATGGGGTGTAAGGTTAGAGCAGCTTTGATTAAAGTTGGGGTAAGGGTTAAGTGTTAGGCAAGTAGCGGTTCTGGTTAAGGTTAGAGTAAGTCTCCTGGAAATTAATGAAAGTCTGTGTATAGACTGACAGATTGACAACTGCAAGGACGTGTGTGTGCATGTGTGCACACCTGGTATTACTCACATTATGGGGACTTGACTGTAGAGGTTAAGGTGTCAACCATGAACCACAACATCCCTGGTCCCTTCATTGCCTGTTATCTCTTTATTGCCCATTCTCTAATAAAGGCATGTGATGCCCCAAAACCTATGTATTGCTTCTGTCTCCTTCTGCTCTTTTCCCTCCAGTTTCAGTGGACAATGTAAAAAAAGCATCAGTTCTTAATACAACAGTGATTACTTTAAAATGAGAACGTTCCACAAATGATCATCTCAGACATACTTGTTGGATGAAAAATGATTCTATTAAAGGCTACAAATATTTAAAAATTAAGGACAAAACTATACATAAGCAAGCAAGTTTGGCATTACATGGTTTCAGTATTGTCTGTCTCTTATTGACATTGCTGGTGTGTGTGTGTGTATGTAGACCCCTTCACAGATTATCAGTGAAAATGATTGACAGCCAGTTGCTGGAGGAAAATGATAAGACCTGCCTCTCACTCTATCCATCTTTGTTGCTCTGTTTTCATCATATTTCTGTTCATACTCCATCAGTTCACAGACACAACAGCCATGTACTGTAGTACCTTCTCTCAGATAATAACGATGAATAACTTACATGATCTGATAAATACGTATGTGAATTGCTGCACCAGCAGTAGTACTCACAGTTGTAAAACTTTTAAAACTACTGGGGAGTTTTTATTAGCTGCTGTGGAGATAAAGAAGGGAGTGACATTCCACAAGACTCTGCAGCCTTTGGATGTTGTACCGTGTACATTCTAGAGAGTCACTTGTGCCCACACTCTTTGCATTCTGAATTTTTTTTGTTCATGCAGTGTCTGGCAACAAGACATGGGCTCTTTTTCCACAGTAGAATAAGCAGATGCATCACTGTTTATTTGATAAGCATGCATTTGAACTGTTTTTGTTGCATTGTCTTGTTATTATCATGGCAGCAGTCTTTGGCCTTTCAACACCGATTTTATCATGCACAAATCAAAAACATAATACACTGCCTGGTGAGGGTATATCTAATGATATGCAGTATCTAATTGTGTTGAGATGTGGAATATGTGAAAAACATTTCTATTTTACAGTTGAATGGTAAAGGGAAATCTGAGTCTGACTTCATCATTACACAAATAAATATTGACTGTATAATTTGGTGGATACACAGAATGCCCCTTTTCCCTGTGCAAAACACAGCACTCGGGGCATTGTTGGCATTGTTGCCCAAGTTAGCTTGGCTTCTAGCTGTGACATTCACTTTGCCTGCATGTTGCACCATTTTGTTCAATCCTCATTCCCGCAGGCTCTTGTGATACTGTAGCTTCAGTGGTGAGGCTGAAAGATATTACAAATATAGCCACTTTGGCTTCCTTCCCAACCCAATTTATTTTGAAGGGATTCAACTGTTATGCTTGTTAGAGCTCGGAATTTGGAAAGATTGGCTTCCTAATTGACTGTGAAGTTTCTTATTACAAATTTCATAATAAAAATACATATTCATCTTTTGTTATTGACCTCAGGTTGACAAACATTAAAATTAGCTATAAAAGCTCATATTTAATACAGTTTTTTAAATCATTCACATACAATTATTGTTATTATTTCACAATTACATAATATTACTGTGACACATGCTGTACCAAGGAGAGCATCTGAAATTTCTTCGTAGGCCCACACAAGTAGAAATGTACTTACCGGTATTGAAAATTGTAATGGAAAACTGTCCTTATTAATATATTGCCTTATTAACATACAATTTTTATATATAGTTATTTGTGTGCTTATGAAACCAGACAAACTTCTGTATCAAACTGTCTTCAGTGAAAAGCATGACCTTGTACGGATGTTAAATCAGACGGCTTCTTTCCTGTGACAGACGTTTCCTTAAACCTACATATGACCTTAACAGACCAAAACTACAAGCAACACTTATGTCTATGTATAAAAGGAAATGCAGCTCTCTGCTCAGGGAGCTACTCCTTCAGACTGTTATGTTTGACACTCTGTGAGAGTTCACCCCTTCCTGCAGGAATAACTGCGCATCAACCTCCAGAACTGGTATCAAGTTTCATTTTGCATTCATCGAATCCTGATAAGACAATTTTTGCCTTAACAAAATAAACATTTCAAGCTTCCATAAGTGCATAATTGTGGCAAACAGATGCCTCTAAGGTGAAAGTAGGCGTTTTATTCATTATCCTTTACGTACACAAGTATTTCTTTCCATCATCTTGACTCCTATAGGATCTACACATAATTGCTAATGTTATTTCAGTGCAGGTCTGTTTGAGCTGAAATGAGCCTCGACTTGCCTGATTTGAACTTCATGGTGTGAATCTGTCTTCCCTTTCTTTCCAGCATAAGAAAAGAGGACTAAGTAAAATAGCAATAATTAATCTTTGCACAGCCAAAGTTGGTGCCAACCCTTCTACGGTTCTTGCTGCCTCTGCAAAACCTTCCCATTAAGGTCTGAAACTTGCCAGTATTCTACAAATGACTTCTTTGTGGGTTTACCTTTACTTATTATGCTATTTTATTTTGTTTTGTTTGAAGATTATATTTATGTAGGTATTGAATTAAGAGAGAAAAAGCATCTGATATGTTGCTGTTATATTTCTGTAAGCAGACATAAAAAGGACAAATTAAACCAGGAGCAAAGATGAGTAACCATTTTAGACCTGTAGAAAAGTTTGAGGTCACTTTTTGCTTTATTTTTGTTTTCCTCCTTCCACATGATTTTTTTTTGAGAGAGAGAGAGAGACTGCATCCTGATGTAAACAAGATGGATGAGAGCAGTTTTGAAGATTGATTATGGCAGAGAAGTACTGTACAATGTTCACAAATAAATCCCTATGGGAAATGTGTAGGCAGATAGTAAAATTCAATAAAAAGCAGTACACCACTGCTTCATCTGCAAGACAGAAAAAGCTAGATGCTCCTGCAGTACAGTATACTGCTACTAACAATGACGATGATAGCAATGGTAATGATAATATTTATAATAAAAAATAGGATTATATTTTGTCTTTACTTCCTAAAGACCCAACTCTTTTTGCTTGTGTCAGTGGGAAAAAGCTAAAGTTCTAGTTAAATTCCTGTGTGTCATGTCTCCGGTAGCTTTGAATCAAAACACATTGTGTAATTGGTATGATTCATGTTATATGTGGTGATTATGATTGAAATGTTTGATATAATTATTTAAAAAACAGAATTATACAGTGACGATGTAAAGCAGTTTTGGTTGAGCTGGACTGCGTGGGGCGACCTGTGAGCCAAATGTTTAAATACATATGATATAATCACAAGAATCCCTGTTCGACTGTCTCCAGGGACCTGCCATGAGTGATGTCATACCCCTCTGCCTTTCCTTTCTGTTCTGGCTGCCTTTATATAATGTTTACTATCCAATAAAAGTGAAAATAACAACCAAACATCAACTTCCCAGTTAAATACTACAGGATCCCCACAGTACTTCGCTTCACCTCACTTCAGTGTTACAATAGTCATAGCAGAACCACAGCATTTAATTTGCCCACATTGCTGTTGCAACCTATTAAAAGGCAAGTGAACTGTCACCTATGACTCATGTATAGAAACAAAATGCATACGGGATGCCTTTGAATAGTCAAAACCCACTGCATCAATTTAAATTACAGTTTTCATTTGGGCCAGCACTAGGGCTGCATTGTGTGCAATTTATCACAAAAATGAATAAACATATCTGTCAAATTAAAAAGGATTGGAAGAGGAGGTGGAAGCAGCGCCGCTGTAGAGATGAATCCCCTGAAAACCTCCCCACTGTAATGTAATGGATTTGGGTTTAATTACAACCTTGTTCTCTCACACACACACACACAAAACATAGTTTGTGCACACATGCACTGTAGATAAGAAAACAAATACTTACTCTCTGTTTGCACTGGAGTATACACTGACACACAAAAGCAAATTTTGACACTATTTGCACAGCAAAAGATGCAAGGAGATGAATAAACAAGGCCACACAAACACAGCAATTATGTATTAAATGTGTTTAATAAAAGCTGGGAGCATTCTTCTCAAGGGATCACTTTGAATATTGAAAGGCACGAAAGATTTTTTTAAAAAGTGTTTTGCAACTGAGGGAAAAAACAAAGAACATGGCCATAATTTTTATTCTGAGAGCCAAACTGTTTTGTCACAGCGATATGATTAGAGAAACATTAATCTTTTGCCCTTGGTTTATTTGAAAAAATCTTGCATGACACAGTGAGCAGAAATTAAAAAGTGCCAGGGCACAGAAAACACTTATCTCTTTCTCTTGAATTTCTTGGAACTAATTGCAGTGCCTGATACTGAAGCCATCATTGGTTTATGTCCTTTGGTTATCCTTGAAGGTGAACGTTAGGGGCTCGGTTTGTAACTACAAAACCTGACTCACCACAGCAGATTCTCTCGGGTAAGTTATGTAAGTTAAGTGTCTATTAGAGAGGAATGCTTATATAATAAATGTTTTTCACCCATCTATCTGCTGCACATTGTGAAAAGATGTGGGGTGGAAATGAGCAGGGGGTTGATAGAGCAGTAGCACCTCCGGTTGTCAGCAGCCCTCCCACTTACTGAGAGCGCCTGTGAGTCGCTCACTCTTTTTCACTGAAGGATCATTAGAAGTGGAGTAATTCTCTGCTGCAGTGTCTGCTCTGTCTGTTATTAAACCAGGGAACAGACTGTGACCCAACTTACAGAGATGAAGGAGAGAAGGAAAAATTATACTGTGGCCTCTTGTTCTGGCAAAGTGTGTACTGGTGTTTAATTAGATCCTGTATTTACTTGTGATTGATTGCGCTGCACGCCAAAAAAAACAAAAATCTTAAAAATAATAAATAAAAAATACAGAGAGAGAAACCGGGACTTAGGAACAAGTTTTCAAACTATCAGTACAACCTGATTATAGGTAAATAAGCAATATCTCACTACTGCTTGAACTCCAAAAGTGCACTACTTACAGTATATGTATATCAAGGGGGTGTTCTTTTGTGGGTGCTTTAAATTTAATTTCTAATGCATACAGTATAAGCATGTCTGTCTTTCATCTAGAGGTGTAGCTAGGTTTCATGTAAAGTGTTCATTTCCAATTTCCAGCATAAAAACTACAATCTTCATGTCGGTGTCCATTTGAATGCTTACTGAGAATCGCTCTTTGACTTGTCTCCCCCAGAACATCCTTTTTCACAGTATAACATAAGCTGTTGCTGCCGCTTTGTTTTCATCTGTTGCCATTCATTGCGTAGCATATTACATCATTTTACTTGTGTTAGACCATTCTCTGTGAAGTCCTTCGCAAACCTGGATGTGCTCTGGCAGCAGCTTCTATGCCAGTAGTGTACCAAAGATTTCAGAGAAAGTTTGCATCTTTTGGGACCTAGTACTGACATTTTGCCATGGTGTGAGTTATGCAATGATGGGAAAAGAATACATTTTCCAGCAGTTTATGATTTGGACAGTGACACTGTATTGTATTTGTACAGTTATTTCCTCTGGGAGCAACAGGAATGTTCCCCAGCAAACACATCTTGTCAGATAACAAACACAGTTTTCCCTGTCTGGGGCCACAAAACAAAAACAAAAGACAATGGCTGACATTCCTTATACAACCCCTAATCAGAAAAAGTTGGGCTGGTATGTAAAACCCAAATGTAATACAGTGCACAGATGATTTACACATCACTACTTTCAGTTTTAGTTTTGATTTTACATACGTCCCAAGTTCTTCTGAACTGGGGTTGAACATGATTACGTGTAGGCATAGAAACTGCATGTTTATGGAACGACCCTGGGCTCATTTAAAACACTCTCAGATGAAACGTACAACATTGAACAACATTGGACACAGGACTCCATCCTGCTTATCTGTGTGAAAGCCTGTAGACCCATCTATTCCCAGGGCAGATGGATGGGCTCACCATGCTCCTTGTGTTTTTCATGTTCTGTAGTTCAAAATTGTACGCTTTCAACAGACACTAAATGTTAACTTCCCAATCAACACTCTAGTCTAGTTGGAGGCAGCAATGCACCAATTAGTTGTTTGACAACCACCATAGAACATCAAGAACAAGAAGATGAAAAAGGACACTGGGCTGCAATACCAGCTATACAAGTGTAGCGGAGTTATAATTCCATTTGCCATAACCCAAATAATTTGTTGCAATGGCATTTTATTTTGTTACTTCCTCCGGAAGTGAGGTGTGTGGTGGTAATAGATTGGGGTGCCCCTGCAAACTTGAGGGGGTGCAACCCGTGCTGCTTCCTTATTCATAATAAGGAAGTGTGGTTCAATTGGCACCAGTCTGCCATACACTCTCATGGAGGTAAGTTGCGTTCACATCATTGCTGCTATAATAGCATAGCATGACAATTGGTACCTAAGTCTAAAATTGTTTTTGTTCCCTTTTAGTTAATTTGAATGCCACGGAGCTGAAGCTGTTCTGTTGTTATATTTTCTTCTGTACCAGCAATAAAGACATTTGTAGCTGAAAGATTGTCTCCAGCCGGGTCAATCACAACGTAGAGTACCTCGACACGGGTGTGACGAAATCATTCCACTACACAAACACCCAACTATAATGTAAACTGTTTGAGGTTGCAGCCACATCTTCACCCCTCTTCTTTATAATTGGCCTTTTGGTAATTTTTTTCGAGATGAGAATCTTTTCAAACAGCCTTTGAATGTGCACACAAAACCAATTTGTATCACAAAACACACACACTCTTCTTTCTATTTCTGTCATTTTTACTTCCATTCTGTTTTCTGTGGGTGTTCATAGGGGCCAGTAACATGACAGTAGTCCAAAGAAATCACAAGAAAGATGGAACCAGCTGGCGTTACTCTAGATTTTGTCAACAAATTTCAAGACCGTCTGTCTTTCAGTACTTTCTGATGCCCTGTCTGTGGCACTCACTGAAACGGACCAGCCTCTAATGAAGATCCATCTATCCATCCATTTATCACTTACCCTGTAAAGGGTCGCCAGTTTATCACTGGGCTGACACATAGAGATGGACAACCATTCATACTCCCAGTCACACCCACCGCCACGTTAGAGTCACCAATCAACTTAACCTGCATGTCTCTGGACTGTGGGAGGAAGCTGGAGCACCAAGAGAAAACCCACACAGGCACGAGGAGAGGAGAACACACAAACTCCACGCAGAAAGAAATTTCCTCTAACAGTGAGAAACTGTACTTTTGAATGTCACTCAAACAAGTGCAAATATTTTCTTTGTGGGTGACTATTTCTAGCAGTGTATTATTACATGTTTGGTGCTCTAGTCAATATTTACAACTAAACTACAGTGTGTGCTCATGGTAATGAAGATGCCTGCCAGCCAGTGCAACAGTGTGGGTCACTAATGTGTTTTTGATGTTTTATTAATTTATTTTCTATGGCACTGAGGAATATGCTGTGTATACTTGTTAGTGGGATGACTATATTGTTTTTTCTTTCTTTGGGATTCATTAACAATGGGGAAAAAAACAAAAAATTGTCAGCCTTATCAATTAGAAGTGACAATAAGAACATTCCTATTAAAAAGTAAAAAGTAAGTAGCATATAAAGATTTTGAGAGATGATGGCGGAGGTGTGCTTAATCCAGTTTTCCTAAGAGATGGAGTTTACTCGTGGGGTTGTTCCTCTTCTCCCCAATGTAGATGACAAGGTAGATCAGTTAAACCACCTCCAAAGGTTCTCTTTTTCTCTCACTTCCCCTTTTTCTGTTGTCTTTTGCTAAAAGAAACAAAGAAAAGCTTTCTGGTGTGGTTATTCCCTCTGCATTCAGTATTGTTCTTTGTTTGAAGAAGCTCCTTCAGAAATACCTGCAGGCAGGACTGAGACAGACGTGGAGCCACGAGAGTCTTATATAACAAGCTCACAGGGTATCCAAACAAATTAAAAAGGCAAAAGGGGGCTTTTATTGTGAAGCTGACACTTGTCTTCACTAAAGTGGGAGCAATGATGTTACACCTGATGCCATGAGACTGGACACAGGAGATACATTACTCAGATACATGCATGGTGTGCACATATGTGTAGACAGAACATGCATAGAGATTATTTTCCCATTTTTCTTTCTCTTGCACACATGAAATATGCCAGAAAGAGAGATGAAACAATAAGTTGATTCTGTCACCCTCAATGTGTGCATCCATGCATATGTGTGTGCGTGTGTGTGTTGTATGTGTCAAGCAATGGGATTTCTGTGCCGGCAGCCCCACATAATGTGTCACAACATATCTTGATCCAGATCCATCACTGAAAATTCCTTCCCATCATCCGTCACAGTCTTTTGTGGCTCTGCCCCCTCCAGGGTTACACTGCAGCATGAGTGTCATTTGAAAGGCTGAAAGGGTCCTTTGCTGTTGACTGCCCTCTATCAAACATCATGCATGAAACGAAAAGCAGAAAAGGATAGCTGTCATGTTGCAACATGACAGGGTGAAATCATTACTTTACTGTGATGGATTTTTGCATTTTGGTTTGTTAAAGCGACCATATTTTAAGAACAATGAAGGGATATAAAAGATGTAGCATGGGCTCTGGATATCAACATCATTTTTATTGGCTACCTAAACATGACAAACATGGCTGAGCTCTTCTCGGGCGATTGTGGCAGTCAAGAATAACATAAGGAAAAACTGAGTAATGTATGCTAAACTTTGGTCCAAACATTATTTTTTACACTTCCAAAAGCACTTATTTGTTTGTTTGTTTATATTTGTTTGTTTGTTTAAAACAGGGACAAAGCACAATAAAGATGTTTTGGTTACATAGCTTGAAATTCTCTTTTCATCCCGATGGCAGTGAATACATTAAATGTAGTGACAACATAAAGAAAAAATACGTCATCTGTAGCAGCAGGGCTGAAAAAAAGCCTGTCCAGTGATTTTACTCATACCGAGCAAAACCACTGGATGGCCTACCTGGGTGTCGGCCTACTTCCCACTTGTGCGCACTCTGCCCGTGCACTCAGCCAAGAGTCCCCCACAAGGCGTTGCAGGGTGAGTGTTACTGTTCAGTTTTACAGCTAAAGCTTGCAAGCTATGGCAGAAAAGGTACCTACATCAGCTTTTGGTCACAAATGGAAGACAGTATTCAAAAACATTACAACTAAAAAGACCAGAATTAACATTGGCGTGGTTTTTGAACGAAGGTGTCAACTGAGAGAATAGAAGGGACTAAAAACTGACGCCATGCTGGCTGTATTTCTACTGAACATGGAATTATTGGTTTTGTTTTGTTTGGGAGGGTTTTATTTTCCTGAAATCTGTGTGCATAGCAGTGTGTGATGTGTTTTGGATGAGTGGCTTTGGAAAGAAGCCAGACCAAAAGGATGGGATTTTGCCTACTTTCAAAACTGAGCTTCCTCTTGCTGGTTTTTCCAGGAACTATACCTTTAACTGACATCACTGTAAATATGCCAGCTTGAGTCAAAAGTGCTGTCACCTAACCACATGTTTGATTAGCCATAAAATATCACTCAAACTAATCATATAGACAATGTAAAACATTTACCGAGTAAACAATTAGTACAAAACAATGTAAAGCATACGTTCAGCTCAAACATTCCCATACAGTTTGGGATTTTCCTTCCATCTTCTGTTGGAATGGTTTTATACTTCACATTGAAAAAATAACCCAGAGTTACATTTTAGTACTATGGTAACTTAATAATTACTTTGGAAAATATGGCTCTTAACTGCCAAAACATTTTCATAAAGTACTTCACTGTGCTTCAAGATAAAGCAGTGTTAGAAATATTGCTCTTGGCAACACATCAAACCCAACCTGAAATAGCTTATTTTAAAAGAAAAGACCAACCGTAATGCTTTCATTTCCCCCCATAAGTGTTCTTTTTTGAAATCCACTATCTCAGGTTGCTACTGTATGGGTCACCCAAACACACAAAGAAGAAAGTAGGAGACAAGAACCAATGACTCTGGAAGGCGTGATACATTTCACACATGTTTTATTGAGACTTTAACTGCAGGTCTGGAGACATCCCGGTAGTCACGGAGGTGCCGTGATCTCACCATCCGTTTATGATCTCAGTATGATTCATGTTTAAGAAAGCACAAGTATATCAGCAGTGACATTTTCAAAACTAAAATAAATGTTAGCCAATGTGCAAGTTGGTGTAGAATTTATACACAGTACAACTCAGTCGTGAAAACAAATGTTTTATATTTCACAGCCTTCCAAATAGGTATAAAATTGATGGGTTCCAGTGAATCTCCTGTATGTACCCTGCAGAATACTGAATGTCCCAGAAGAACAGCAATAAGCTGCTCTATTTGCAGTTTATGTTATTTCAGTGTCAGAGATCAACATCCCATATTCCCCTTTTCCATTTATCAAAGAACATGTCCCTCAAAAAAGCAATATGTAGAGAGATATGAAGTATGCTTCTCACCCTTGTCTGCAGCATAAAGAACATATCAGATACACTAACCCCATAGGCCATACTTAGGATGATACATAATGACAAATAGTTCCCACTATTTTTATAGCGCTCTGCCACCTCCACTTCTGCCTTACACACACATTTAGAGCTGAGCAGACAAAATTATAATATTTCTCAGCTGCAACAATGTTGTTGACACATGGATCAAGTGGGTCTTGTATCTTCAAGATGCTTGTTAAATGCCAGTGTGAGTATTTCCACAATCCCTGCACAGTCAAGATGTAATTACAGCGAAACCCATCAAATAAAAGATGTCTTCTCGCTTTCTGAGATCTTTGTAAGGTTTGAAGCTAAATTAGGGCAGCCTTGTTTGACATCAGTGAGATTAAACATAAGTCTGATCTTATTTCTCTCTCAATCTAACAAACAGACTGGGGGCCATCAAACTGAAAGGTAACAATAGGGATATTGTAAAGAGATGAAAAACAGAAACGTGTAGGTTTGTGTGCTTCTGTGCATGTTATTCCATCTGTGTGTGTGTGTGTGTGTGTGTGTGTGTGGCAGGTGTTGTGAAGAATGTTGATCGTCTGCTCTCTCACAACTGTCTCTCAGAAAACAAAAAGCGACTGTCAGGACAGTCCTTAATTCTGCAGTTTGAAACTAGGCCATTAGGTTGAAAGAGATGAAAAACAGAAACGTGTAGGTTTGTGTGCTTCTGTGCATGTTATTCCATCTGTGTGTGTGTGTGTGTGTGTGTGTGTGTGTGTG
Source organism: Monopterus albus (assembly GCF_001952655.1). Classification (NCBI taxonomy): domain Eukaryota; kingdom Metazoa; phylum Chordata; class Actinopteri; order Synbranchiformes; family Synbranchidae; genus Monopterus; species Monopterus albus. Next base: position 673,619 of record NW_018128085.1, on the reverse strand, counting down.
TGTGTGTGTGTGTGTGTGTGTGTGTGTGTGTGTGTGTGTGAAATACTGTAGAGATAGCAGTACAGCTGAAACAGATTGTAGCTTCTCCTGGTAGTTATGTCACATCCTGTCTTACATTGACCAAATACTGACTGTGTTAAGTATGGACACATCTATGTCTCTGTGTGTGTGTGTGAGAGAGAGAGAGCATGAGTTAGAAAATGCTAAAAGTAGGTATGTTGTATACAATTCTTGATTTTGTGTGTATTTTCCTGGGTGTGCCCTCCTCATCTCTTCCTGCATGCAGCACCTAATCTTCTGGATTACTGTTTAAATTAGTATATTCATCTCTGACAAAGAAGCGAGTGTGTGTCTGTCACTTTGTTATGTCAATCAGTGAGACTGTGCGTGTGCTTTTGGTGTGTTTCTCTGTGAAGAAGGAGTGACATCTAATAAAGAGTTTGTATCTGACATGCCTAGAATAGAATAAATAAAATAGAACTGATGATACAATCTGAATGCAGGGACAGTGTGGAAATAGTTTACTGAGGTCAGAGAGTCTGGATTGATTTGTGTGCATGAGTGTTATGTTAGTGTGGCCTTGAAGCATGCAACTGCAAAAAAAACAAAGCAACTACAGCCTTCTGCTAGAAGCAGTGAATGTAGCTTATAGCCTTGTGGCTAAAAGTGTGATGCACAAGGTCAGGGAACATGGAGGAGACTGACTAATACTTAGGGACAGAGTCAGGGCTGATGTCCATCAGAAGCTGCTGTCAAATTTCCTTTTCTTCATTTTCTTATCTCCAGCTTCTCAGATTTTGTCTCCAGCTCTGCACTGTCACTCAGTCCTGACTCCACACCTGTAGCCATTTCGGTTTCCCCTATATAAATGTTTGTTTTCTTTGTTTAGTTGGCAGATTATCTGTTGTACTTTACAAAGCTTTTACGTTCATGTTTTGTCTCAGTGGCTTGCACATAGTAATCTGTCTTTTTCTAGTGTTTTCCATGATAGCTTGTGTACAGCCTGTTTTTGACTCATCCTTTGGACTGTTACTACCCCAGAAATTTCTAGGGCGGTACCCACCCAAGGATTTTGTCAATTTGTCAATTTGTCAAACCGATTTAAATTGGCAATATGTCAGGCTGCAGTATAGATTTGTTGGAATAATGAGATAGGCAACACACTTGCATTTCTGTTGAAACAATCCTCCTATAGGCAATTTCTTTCTTCTGAGACATGGTTATAGCCTAGTTTACCAACAAGTTTAAGCTTCTCCCATCAGTTAACCACAGCACGTTGTTACTGTGCGTTTAATGTGTGCCAGCATGCATCGCTAACAACTCCTCTTATTTATAATTCCCCATTGAAATGTTTCCCCAGTGCATTGTTGTTAGCTTTCTAGTCCTGTTTGGACAGATGCATGTTTTGTAAACAGTCTGTAAACGGTTATGCGTTGCACTTTAACAGAGATGGGTAAACAAACCAGACTCACATAACATTAGGCTATGCAAAACCAGCTACTTCGTCGCAACTATCTTTTCTCTTGTAAAAGTAGACCACAATGTTTGAAAACACTTTTAATAAAGTACAAATCTCACCATTATGTGGCTTGTCCTAGTGGGTTTTGTTGTCCCTTTCTCCTTGCTATTCATCTTGCTAAATAGATTTGACCTTAATGTACATCAACGTATTGGACAGTGTCACCACTGAAGTGGATATTTCCCAGCACCTTCACTTGAACAAGGATGATAAAGATCTAATAGCCATTCAGATACCTGTCAGATTTGTTCAGTTTAGGTAAATAATAGGAAAAGTTAAAATATAAAACTTGTAATCTTGTTTAGTAGGGACCTAATGGTACACAAAAATCATGGTTCCTCAGTTTTTAAGTCACTGTTCGGTTCATTTTTGGTACAGTAAGGGGAAACAATACACATCATAAAATTGCTTGTCATTTATGATGAGTTTTGTAAACGTCGAGAGTTTACAAATTTTTCAGATAAAATTTTAGATGAATCAGAATATATAAAAATAAAATAGAACTGCTGCAAACTACTATTACCAAGTGCTCCAATAACCAGATAAAGACGATGACGATGATGATTTAAATGATGAAGGAATCAGTGTTTGTACCATGCAAATTTTTTCCTAGCAGCAGTGATATTCAGCTTCACGTGGTGTCGTTTTAGATGAGTTAAAGTATTTGACATATTGCCAGAAACATAGTGATACCTTTAATGATCACCAGTGAACGAACATATTAAGTGGCGGACTACAGTGCTCCAAACAAATGAGATGTCTCATCCACTTGTCTTTGCCTAACAGGAGACCTTGATGTTTGCTTTTGTGTGCACAGACCATGACATTTGCTAGCCAGAGGCTTGGCGAAGCTACACCTGCTTCTTCTTCTTCCTTTTTTTATATTTTTGGTGATTGGCGAGCAGCACCAGGTGCATTTATGCCACCTTCTGAATTGGAGTGTGAGTTAAGAAGCTAAACTACGCTCCTGTCCTCAATACGCTCATGTGGGAATGCAGATTTGAAAAAATGTTCCACATGAAAAACAAGCTGACTGTTAACTAGTATTAAAGATTGCTCTTGGTACAAATCTGCACCGTACTGAAAATCCTGTACTGAAATAGTTTAGTACAACTAGGTGTACCTTTACTACCCTAATATTTAGAGTTAAATATGCTTAATGTTTGATGCATTACAGGAAAGAAAAGAGCAAAGCAATAACTGAGACACAAAGTTCAAGAATGATGATGTGGATGCCAAACAGACTGTGTTGCTTAGCAACCATTTTGATATCACTCATTAAAAATAAAATATGTATTCAACATTTACATAATCTCTATTTCTAAAACATGGTGTTTGTGTCCTTGGATTTGTGTGTGTTCTACAATATTGCATCTTAAATCACTGCACAACATGTTTGAGTGGCTTAAAGATATCTTTTAGATTTTTACCCACCCTTTTTTCACCTTTAAAATAAACATATTGAATCTATGAGTATATATCACATTAGCCTGATTTTCACTCTCTCACGCTACTTTTTTCTCATTAGATATTTGGATAATGGGTGCAGAGAGTGACTGACAGCTTCTGGCTGTTTGCTCAGACGTCTTACCCTGATCTCTCAATTAACCTGGATTTGGTTCTGTGACTCAAAACCTAACGTAAAACCTGAAGTAAGCTGGCTCTTTGTTTTGGAGAAATAATACTGGTTTATTAACTCTGTCAAGGGGGTTATGTTCCATTACCCTTTAGTCATTAGTTGTTCCTTTGTCTGTCATGCACACATTACCTAGGAGGTTCTCTGTGCACATGTGTATATGCAACAAGCTGATTAGAAGTCAGTTATGTATATGTATGGCAGAGAAATCAGCATTCTCCAGGAGAATTCTACCTGGGGGAAATCAGGCTTTTCTAATCCTTCATGCCATATGGTAACCAGTTTTCTCATTTAAGCTTATAGAGCAATTAAGAAATCAGCTTACCGGAGCTTAGTGTAATCACGCAACTTAAATGTATGTGAACATCGTGTGTCTGCACAATATATGGGAAAACAAAGATTTAAAATTTTGCTTGTGTTTGATTTCTTGATAATGTATGCATGGTTTTGGTTTTAGTCTGTCCTTGGACTGGACTAAAGTTGGTTGGTGTACTCTCTAACACCTGCCTTTGTCAGTATAAATGGCTGCCAGTGACTGCTCTCTATCTTATGCTGAAGATGGCAGCTATTGAAACCACCACTTTATCTGGTTTCCCAAAAATTCTCAAAATTAAACAACAAAATATGTTGTTTAGCCTTGATTTCCAAAACAATATTAAAAAGTTTTCTGACTGGATGGAAATCTGACCTATCAGCAGGGCCATCTTGTTTGTCCGTGCCCTCCTGTGCCAGCTACAAAATGTTTTCTGATCAACCACCATTGTGGTGTGTGACTTGGGTTAAGGTTAGAGAAGGATTGTGAGGACAAAGACGACCAGTGGTAGGAAATGCAGAGTTTTTGAATGTTCAGATCAGATGTTTTGTTGACCATCTGTGTAAACACAGATCATTTTAGCTACTTGAATAAAAGACAAATGCTATAGATTTTCTTGTTAGGGCAGTTTCAATATCTATCAGTACATGATGTATAACCTTACTTTTAAAATGACCCAAGATTTGGTTTGTATCTTCTACCTCTCACATTAATCATGATACCCTTTGCTTTTGCACAAACAAGATCATTTTAATTTGAACAAATATAGCAACACTTGTTCTTAGTATCACCATTTGTCTTCTCTGCATCAGGAGTACCTTTGTGTTGCTCTGGGAGACAATCTGTGTGTGCATGGACACCACGGGAACAAAAACACACAATGTATAATTTGTTTAGAAAATGGTTTGAAAGTGCTCTGTAGCTTTAAACCACTAATTTCATATTCACAGCATCATAATCAGTAAGAAATGAAATGAAAATAAAGTCATTTTTACACCAAACTAACTTGGTTATTTTGTTACAAATACAGTGAAAATAAGGAATGGAGAAAAGCCTGAGGGAAAAGGGAGGACTAGCTGCATGCCAATGCAATGAGAAAGAAACACACAGAACCAGGCAAAGTTTAAAAAGTCAGGAATATACACTGGAGATACAGATCGAAAAAATGAGGGAGGCTGCTACAGACACAGAGGTGCAGAGACTCGCTGAGCACTGGTAAAAGTTTTGAGAGGCAGAGAAAATGAAACACTCCAGAAATGGGAACCTACAGTAATGAAGGCATTTGGCATTTGTCATTTATATCACTTTCACATTTCTATTTACTTCTTTATCCCCTTTGCCCAGGAGCATGACAGCACACAAGCAAGCGTGCATTTGAAACGCACACATTAGTTTGTTGTTCACTTTAAAGCACATAGTTAATGCTTTTTTTAATGCCACGGTCTTGGCCAGAGCAGCGCTGAAAAAAAGATATAGTTTACCTCCCTGGTAAAATGGAAATAATTGCATTCACTGATAAATACTGTGCAAACCCAAACTTGAGTGTTTTTAGCCTGTTTAAACAAATAGCTTTCAAGCACAGAAACAGAAACATTTGAATACTTCCTTTTATTTATAATACAAACGTGTTAATATAAACATTCAACAATAATACAGCACATATACAAGCTTCCACATCCAAGTAAGTGGAGCATACGGGGTGTTTTCAGTTTAATATTCATCAAGCTAAATTAGCTCAGTCTTTTTTCTCAAAGTGAGATAATGAGACCATGTCACACCCACGTGCACACATACAGAAATATACATTAACACCATTTTCACTCATTTCATCATCCTCTGTGTTTGGTGAGGTAAGAAAATGCTGTTTATATGAAACACCCCACAGAGAAACAGTCACGGAAGAATCTTTCACACATATGCAGGTGCATGTAAACACACACACACACACACATACACACTGTACTGTGTATGACTATGTGAACATATTAAACACACGCTGCAGAGAAAATGATCAAGAACGCGCTCAGCTCTTGCTGAGGTTTGAAACAAAGGGCACGTGAATGTGAACACGGTGTCTGTAGAGGTTTAGAAAGTGAGAGGCAAGAAGAACCATCTTAGTTTGTGAAATACAAATCAATTTTCATTTAAACTATATAAAGCCCGCACATACTGTTGCAGTGGTAAATCTAATGACTTCTTATTTTGTGAGTCACAGTAATAACACACTGAATCTCACTTACATAATGTCTTTGTAGCTGAAGTAATTCATTCAGTCTCTGATTTGTATATTTTGATATAATTGTAAGCATCTGAAATATCATAGTGCCTTGTTGTTTTTGTAGAAGCCAGCTGATATTAGCTAAAGCAGGAGCTGTTTGTTTCTCACAGGATGAAGCTGACTGAAGGTCAAAGAATTTACTGTGCAAAGTTATTTTCACTCTCCTCCCCTTTGAGTGAGTGTTAGGAACTGAGTGAATTATGATTCATGCTGATTGTGTGGAGAGAAGCTACATCTGAAGATTGTTTTGAGAAGTAGGAAGAGTGCGAGATTTAACAGAAGGGAAAGCTTTTCCCACTATGATGTGCTTTGCTTAAACAGTAAAGGGATCAATACTACTATGACTGTTGGTCTGAATCCTCTATTAATAGGTCTGGTAGAGAAATGTAAAAGCAGCTGACTTTGTTTTGTGTGCCCTAATGCCACATTTTGCTTTCATGAATAATTTTCTATAGAGGTTTTTGCACTGGGGTCAAATAATTGATATCCACACACCTGTTTCTCACATTGACATATATACAATGGACATGGCCTCACCACTTTCCTCCACAATGTAAAAGTTAAGCTGAAATATCATGAATACCGCAGCTGCCATCTTGCATTTCTGCAACCAGATTCTGCACAGCAGCGACCAAAGTGGACTGACAGCATCAGACCAAAGCTGTCAAATCAACTGATATACATCCCTTTTCTTAGTGCTGTCAATCGATTCAAATATTTAAATGCATGATTGTCCATAGTTAACTTGATCACACTTTTTTTATCTGTTCTAAACAGTGGTGGAAAGTAACTAAGTACATTTACTCAAGTACTGTGCTTAAGAAATATTTTGAGGTACCTGTACTTGAGTAAACTGTAAACTGATAAAAGTAAGATTTCATTGACTGGCGGTGGTTTTCACTGAAGACATTTTGACACATCACAGGTTTAAACAACAAAGTTAATAATGACTAAACTCCACCATGAACCAGTGTGTTTCAGCAGAAGCCGGCCTTGTCCACTGTGTCAATTGCTCTGGTACACGTTATAGATGATATTTATTGTAGATGCTTCAAAATGACTTTGAGTGCTGTCATAAAGCTGTGCAATTATTTTTCTTTTACTCTGTGTGTGTGTGTGTGTGTGTGTGTGTGTGTGTGTGTGCGTGTGTTTGTGTGTGTGTGTGTGTGTGTGTGTGTGTGTGTGTGTGTGTGTGTGTGTGTGTGTGTGTGTGTGTGGCCTGTTCTGTCATGCGAGAGTAGTGAGTGGTATGTCACAATTTGCATTTATACTATGTTTCAAGTCGAAGGCTAGGTGGATCTGTGCCTGAAATGATGTGATTGCTGCACTTTGACAGATACAGCATGATATGTCAGTCAAGCTGTGTCTGTAAATGCCCACACAATCCTGAGAAGAAGCCTAATCGGGCAAAATCAGTAAAAACACCTATGGAGGTCGATCATGGGTTTGAAGCTTAGCCTAGGGGTTCAACAACATATTTTGTCATATGGAGTTTTCTGTGAGATTTCTGGCATAATATATTAATGTTTTGTCACCAATACTGTGTATAGATTCTAGGGCTGTCAAAGTTAATGCGATATTAACACAAATTCCTTTTAACACCACCTTTTTTGATGTGTGATAAACACACACACTCATTCTGTGATTATAATCCTCGACCTGCCCTGTAGTTTGGGAAATCAGGAAGCAGCAGCAGAAATGAATGTGTCTGTGAATTCAGTTACCACCTGAGTATGTCGACTCTCAAATACCACTTGCTGGCCAAGCACACAGCTGATGCAGAGAACCCTCCTCCCTCCACCAAAGGCAGACCACGCTGGGTAGTTTGCAACAAAGGCACCTGGACAACATTCATATGGTACTTTTTCAGCAAATCTCCTATTTATGTTTTCCTGTGAAAGTGGTTTGCTCCCTTTATGCACATCCTCCTCTTACAGCCAGTTTTATTTGATATACTATATACAGTACATAATCAATAATATCCCTCACTGATTAACTGACTACCTGCTCCGTGTTGCTATGCAGTAACAAAATGCAGCTTTCTAACAGTGTTCACATGAGGCCATGATGCACAGATAAAGCACGCCGCACACTGTTTCACTTGATTTCATTTGAATCCTTTGCAGGAGCATTTCCTGTTGAATTATTATTAAGTCATGTCGACATTAAATTCTCAGTGCAGTGGCAGTGTCTTATCTGGAAGAGCAGATGTGTGTTTTGTGTCCAGGTTAGTTTCCTGTCAAGACATTAATTCTGCCTACTAGTTAAAAGCCTTCTCAGGTAGAACCTCAACCTCCACGTGACTGTGAATAATACCTATTTGGTTTGTCAGGTGTCACTGTTTGCAAAACATGTGGGACTGTGGAGGTGTTATTCACTAAAGAAGAGTCAGTTCAAATATTCCTAAAAATTTTAATACTCTGATTAAAGCTGCGGCTGAAAAATAAACTCATAAAATCCCTATTCTTATAAAATAAACAATGTTGGTAGTTTGAGTGAGCTATATGCCTCGACTGCAGATTTAATAGGCTGTACACAAGATGTGTTCGACAGATACATAATAGACCAAGTGGAAAGCTGACACTGCAGCTCACAGAAAGTTTCAGTGCTATTACCTCCTCTGCTGCTCAACTGAGCCGGCAAAACATCTTAGCAGCCGACTCCAAAGACAGGATGCACCCTGGCAAATTCGGTGTCAGGGGTTTCATGGAACTGAACACAGCATCAACGTCATCTGCAAAAGCCAGAGGTAGAATTTCCTTTTTTACCTGAATCTATATATAAATATGATGTATTTTGGCTTTTGCCAGCTTCCATGTGGCTGTAGCGGGTTGCTTCCTAACCGGAGGGGTGGTGGTTTGAACCCTGGCTTCTCCAGGCCACATGAGTGTCCTTTGGCAAGACATCAAACCCCAAGTTGCTCCTGGTGGCTGTGCCATCAGTGTGTGTGAATGGGACATAGTGTAAAGTGCTTTAAGCGTGCTTCATTACAGAGAAAAGTGCTCTTTAATACCTTTTATGATGAGGTATATTTGGCTAATTCTCTGTCTATGATGCCAAAAAAGCCAGTTTCATGACTTGGTAATGGATTAAACACATATAGTATATATTACAATGTATCTGTCAATACCAAGAAATACCAAGTCTTGAACTGAAATTTATTTAGAATGAGCTCTTTTGCACATTGGAGTCAGTTTCGTTGTGATTTTAATGAGCGTACTATTAATGTGATGTTTTTAAACATAATAAAAACACCCAATCTTATTCCATAGATGCAAGTACAGCTTACCAGATTTTGCTAAAATAAATGATTTAGAGGTGAGTGGCATGTGGAGATACTGATGATGGAGACGGGGGGAGACATGAACAGCAATAAGAGAGCGAAAGCTGATATATGGGTTTGTGTTGCCACCTCATGGTTCGCAGGGGTAAAACAACATAAGGCAAAAGGGGTCACTGGCATTTGGGCTATTTGTGCCTGGGAATGAGGGCAGATAATAAATGGGCCGAGAACACACAGTAACAATCCCACTCACCACTCAAATCACTCTAGGTGACTACACAGAGAAGGGCGCTGCTGTTGTTGTAGCTGAACAGTTAAACTGGACCCAGTGGACTTTGCTTGAAAGTACTGTTTCATGTTTGTCTTATAGTGAAATGTACTGAATAGTTTCAAAATATGAGAATTCAAAAAAAGGGACACATCCCAGTCACTTGGATCAATGCACTATAACAGGAGTTTGTCCTATTATTCATGTAGGTTGCTGGGGAAGGCACAAATATAGAGATACTTCTAAACATAATGTAATCCAGTACAAGAGCACCTTTAACTATGACCTCAATAATAAACATAGAATTGAATTTATACATTTATGACAGTTTTACCAAAAACTCATTGATCTTCATAAACACAGATGTTAAGGCGGAAGTGGTGCACTGAACTGCATACAGTTGTACAGGTGTACCTAATGAAGTAGCTGCTGAGTGTATTGTGTAAATGAAGTTATGTTGAACAGCCTTTAATAACTTGTGGAAACAAAACCCTGGGCCTTTATTGCTTTTTTTTTTTAAGGCGAGAACGTAACCACTCAGCCTGTGAATATGTGGTCAGTCTATCCAAGTAATGCCAGTGTTTGGAGCTGTGAGTGCTCTTTATCGGACCTAGCAGGTAGGTAGAGCTGTGTGCTCCCATCCTCGGGGACTTACTAACTTGTTACAGTCACCTACTGCAATTGTGAACAAGCTGTACAACAGGACATGGACTAAAACACACACGTAGCAGTAGGTAGTACAGCATATAGTCAGAAGACATCAGTCCCATACGGCTATGATCTGTACAGCCAAAGCATGTAAAGCACAGGCACACAGAACATAAGACACCTCCAGAACTACAGCATCACCAGAGCCCAGCCAAGAAGAACAGAAAAAGAGAGAGCTAAAAATAACCCTATCAGGGTTAGTAACTGTACTGGCCTGACGTTAGCTCTAGAGATCTGCTAACACGAAAACAATACCAGCACCACAGCAGACTGTGCATCTCTGTTAATGTTATCTATGAAATACTTCAACATAGGCTGTAACCCTGTTGATGTCATCTGTAAGAGATTCTACCTGAGTCCCCCAAATAAATAAATTTCTCTCATGCCAGAAGGTTTGGTCAGTCTTTGTCACTGTCACACCAAATGAGCTTTTGAAGTTTGTAGCCTAACAAAACCACCTCAACTCCTCCTTCTTCTGGCTACTCCCGTTAGGGGTCACCACAGCGAATCATCACTGGCCACCAACTGACACACATGCTAAACTTGGCATGTTTTCCAGATGAAGTCTAATTTAGAGTCGCCAATCAACCTAACCTGCATGTCTTTGGGAGGAAGCCAGAGTACCAGGAGAGAACCCACGCAGGCACAGGGAGAATGTACAAACACAGGGCATGAAACTGGAACCTTCTTGCTGTGAGGCAACAGCGCTAACCATTACGCCTCCGTGCCGCCCAACAAGCCCATCTCTAGCTTGTAATAAATTACATTGCACAATTATGTGCAATAGGAGTCTATATTGTGTTGCCAACAACATTTCTTTCCATTATGCAAGTCCACATTCAAACACTTAGTAAACTATCTGAAAACACAAGCAGTATTTCAGTAAAACTAAAAAACCCTGCCATTATTTGACATTCTTCTTGTCCAGACATAATCTTCGATGTCATAATAATTCATTAATAAATCCTGTAATATTACTTTACCAGTCTTTTGTTGTCTTTCATGGTTCGGTAAGGGCTTTGTCTTATAAACAAATACACATGTATTGCTGTCTATAAGGAAGAGGGATGAAAGCACAACTAATATTTACCACAGCTGAGTAAAACTCAATTACACACAGAAGCAGCAGGGGGAGACAAACTGCCAAGTTATGTATTGTTGCTTTATGGTGAGCGCTGAGAAACTTCCTCTGAAAAATGAACGTGAAAACAGCCTTCTAGTGTCAAACTCTGCACATGCATTACTCTGCACAGTGAAGCTCAAACTTCCAAGCAACAATAAGCAAATCACATTTTTGAGATGAGAGGAGGAGTGGGTGTAGACAGTTCTGCCATTTGCTAAATTGATGTAATGCTGACTAGCACTATAAGAACTGCAACAATTTTATCTTCCATATTCTTTGTCTTCCACTCTATCACTTCTTTTCTTTTTTGATGAAGCAAATGAAAGTTGGATGGGGACACTTTATAAGGACACATCAATCAAACAGACACTCCATATGCAAACATTTGATCCAGGCGCCTGAAATTTGCATAATGGTAACTCAATCTCCACTTTTGACACTTCTCTCCCACTGCTCCGCTTGCAAAATTTCAACACTTACCCTGTCTCAATCCTGCAGAAAATTTCACTGTCTGTGTTATTAATACTTGCGGGGAAAAACTTAATATGCTACACATCAAAAGACCCGTGTTCACTGATGCTCCATATCTCTACACAGCTTTATGTTACTTAGCCAGAAAAATTCCCATTCAAGTTTAATTCAAGCAATGAGTTCATTTCTGGATCTGAAGCAGCTCCTTCCTCCTACAAACTCCACCTTGGGTTTTTAAAGATTAGCCTTGTAGGGGCACTCATAATAAATGGACAGTCACAACCTTTTAGCTAAATGGTGGCAGAGCTAATGCCTTTGCGGTTCAGTACATAAAATAGCGTGCACACACACACATCAAGCAAACTGTGAAAGTGGGGTTAGACTCTTCGGACCTGCATGTCCTTTGAGTCTTTAATTACTGCATAAACCTTGTGATTTGGTTCGTTGAAGGAGCATTACGTTCACCAAGTCATTGTCCTTGTGCATGCAGCGAGCTCAGTGAAACTTTGTTTCTTAAAACTGATGTGTTTTTCCTTCTGTCTCCTGCTGATTCAGTCTCTGCTGTGACAGTTTGGTAGGCAAAGTGTTGACACAGAGACAATAAAATCTTAAATGAGCTGTGGAATTTAATTTCTTGTGTGTGTTTTGATGATTTTCTCGTACTTCCACACAGACAGGTCTATTTTAAAGCCACACAAAAAAGCACAGACAAAAACATCCTACATCAGCATTCTGGCATTCTTTACCAAAAAAACTAAGAGGATACTGTGATTTTAAGCCCCGAACACAAGGACAAAAGTTTGGCTTTACACTGAGGCATTCATAAGAGATGAGATCTAGGCGAAACACCCACTTTTAATTTTGCAAATTGATGTGTTTGTTGCCAAGGGGAGTAGAGTTGTACAGTATGTTGACTGATGTTCAGAAATAATCAGAGGGCCCGTCTGAAACAATTGGCACAATAGCTTTTGGTCCCCTGACACACCTAGCTGACGCTCACTGTCGGGCCATCGGTGAGCGTCTGTCACCCTTGTCTTTCCAGTGTGTCCCACACCATTGGGGCTAGTCGGACTCTCTCAGGGGCTTTTCAAATGATATTGCATGTTTAATCAGTGAGAGGGACTCTGACTGGCTGTTCAGCTTAATGAATCAGTGCATGAGAAGAGAACAGTTCGGGAAAGCCTCTTCAGCCTGTGGCTGTAGTATCCATGATTTCACCTATTTAGTGTGGTTTCTCCTGGTCTTTCACCTCCACAACCTCTTTACTTCTTCCCCAACCGAAAGACCAAGGGCAGAGAACGACACTGTCACTTCTTATCAGACATATTCTCAGTTAGAAGCCGCTATAAACAGCAGCCATTTTGAACAAGAGGTGTTTTGTGTATAGCTTATTACTTCCATAGTCTAGCTCTATGTCTTTCTCTTTCTGAATAGCAAATATATATACCATCACCTGCTGGTACGGAGAGTTATTTCTGTCACGCAGAACGTCTAGTCTGTGCGGTGTGTTTGCCACTCTTACAGCCAGACTGGTACACACAAAGGCGACAGGAGGCTACACAACAGTCGGTTTTCATTGGTGCTAGTTTTTTCACATCGGCTTGGTGTGTCTCTGCCCATATACTGTACACAGGTTGACAACTGAGAAGATCTTTCTGTCACTTGTATGATCAATATTAGTTGTCTCATGACTATTTGGTGGGTGGCATAGTGGCATGATGGTTAGTGCTGTCATGCCCTCCCTATGCCTGTGTGCGTTCCCTGTGGGTACTCCAGCTTCCTCCCACAGTCCAAAGACATGCAGATTAAGTTGATTGGTGACTCTAAATTGCTCATGTGAGTAACTGAGTGTAGATGTCTACATGTCAGCACTGACAGGTTGGCAACCTCTCCAGGGTGTACCCTGCCTCTCGCCCAGTGTCAGCTGAGATCGACTTTGTGACCCTGTTCAGGAATAAATGGTTTGGATAATAGATGGGTGAATATTTGGTGAGCCCCACAGTTTCATTGCCTTTGTGATCTTGAAGCAGATTCTTTTAATTGCAGTGTTTAGAATATTCAAAACAAAGTATCCAAATTTAAACTTTTTTCAGTTTGTCTGTCTTTTCGCTCTTCATAACCAACCAGTAATACCAATGTTTGTCAGCACCAGGTTGTGGCCCAACATGGCTTAGGTGCAGGCCACCATGTGTGGAGCAAAGTACTGTCCCTCTATTTGTGTATATATTCTCTATGTGAATCTGTTTGGCCCACCTTCTATGAGTAATTAGTTTTGCCTTCACACTGTTTGTCACACAGTATTTGTGTGCACCTCTGTTTATGTGGGAGTTCATTTTCATTTCTATTTATAGAAACACATCAAGTATACAGCTGGGTATTTTGGAAAAAGGCACTGATGTTTTGATTTAACTCAAAAGACGGATATAGGTACACATAGATTTCAGTGTATTTGTGTGTGTGTCCATGGTTAAGTGTGGGACAGTTAGATTTGTTCTGGCTTCCCCATGGATATCACAGCATTTCAAGTGCACACACAAACCCACAGCCATTTGCCCACACACACACACACACACACACACACATCCTTGTTTCTGTCACTTGCTGTAGCCTGGTCTCACTGCAAAATGTTTAATAGCTACACTGGTCCACACCATAAATTGTAGTAGTGTCACAAGAGAGAATGTGAAGTTGTAGCTACAGTCAGCTAAGATTATCCATTCTGAATTATCACATTCAGTAGTGAGAGCTAAGGAAGACCATCCGGCATAAAACTATGCCAAGTTACTCACCCGAATTGGATTCGCTGTGGCGACCCCTAGCAGGAACAGCTGAGCATGGTAGTAGTAGTACTGAGAGCTAAACAATGTAATCAGCTTTTTAGCCAAACAAAACAAGAATGTATGCAGGTAAATACAACGCCTCCCTCCCAGAAAGGTGTCCCTGTCCCAATATTCAAAACAGTGTGACCTTCACATTCTCTATAATGGCTGTAAAGGGCCTTTTCCTAACCTTAACCATTTCGTTTGTGTGCCTAATTAAGCATGTATAATAATTTCTGTACCAAAACATAATCATACTTTTGGTTTTGATTTTCTATCAAGAAAAATGTTGCACTGTCACAGATTTTGAGGTGTTATTTTGAGAGAAGTACATGTTGTGGACCAGTGTAGCTCTTATAATTTGCTGTGAGCTAGGCTTACATTCATTTCCTGGAGACTTACTATAACCTTAACCGTAACAGCTAACCCTAAGCTTAACCAAAGATGACATTTACTCTAATTTTACACTAAATCATTTTTGTAGAATTCTACAAACTATGCTGTGATGAAGATCTCTGGTCCCCACAAGTGATGCCAGTCCCAGCAAAGTCTCTCCCTGTTTTCAGTCTCCGCATGTATAGAAAAACAAGGCCACAAACACACTTAGCAGGTCTTTATACTGACTAACCTTAATTTCCTTGAGACTTACCCCAACCTTAACCACAATCCCTGCTTGCCTAACCACAACCTCACCCTAACCCTTAAACCAAGACATCACCCTAAAATTCAATCCTTACAATGTGTGTAATACCGGGTGTGCACACATTTACACACAAGGTTATCAAATTCGCTTTCTTCCTATACAGTGTCAAACCACTCCACTCCAAGTTCTACTTAACCAGCTTTTGTAGTTCTATAGTAAATTATTATTAATATGTGACAACCTAATCAATTATCGAGTTCCATTTCACTCAACAAAAAAATATGCCATAAATATTCCCCTCTCCTCTTTTGTCTCAGTGAAAGAACATGTCTTTAGAAGGGTGTCTTTATTGAGATAAATGATCCTGTAATAATTATTTAGACACATTATCAAATCCAGGACACAGGAGCAATTTTAACATTAGCCCTGAGCCACATTCAGCTCAACTCTGTAAATGTCACCTTGATGGAAACCATCTTGAAGAACACACACAATCCGCTTTTTAGCACAGTACAAGCTTTGGGGAGCAACAGAAATTGGTAATAATGTCTTTAGCACAGATAATGACTGGTAAATGAAATCAAGAGATTGTAGCTTTTAAGTAAACTGTGAGACAATACAGTTAATCGTAACTTACATCCTAAAATGTGTGTGGGGTGTGAGCTACTCCACAACATAACACAACAACAATGAGCTGAAAGATGCTGTAACACTAAATCAAATCAAATTCATTTACATCACACTTTAAAAACAACATCGTGTTGACCAAAGTACTTTGCATACCCATAAATAAAATAGTAAACAGAAATAAAATAAAATTATTGCAAAGGATTAAAAAAACACAACAAAATACAAAAAGACATAAAACCATAGTTAAAACAATGAATATCAAACTCCACTAAGTGTTAAAAGCCAAGGAAGATAAATAGGTTTTAAGCAATGGTTTAAAAGCTGCCAAGTCCATAGCTGATCTAGCATTCAAAGGTAAACTATTCCATAATTTAGGGGCTACAACAGCAAAAAACACAATCACTCCAGCATTTATATCTAGCCCTTGACACCTCTAAAAGAAGCTGACTTGATGATCTGAGGGATTTGCCTATTTGTGCCACGGGAGTAGTTCAGTGGTGCTAGACCATTTAAAGCCCTAAAAACAAAAATCAGAAGTTTAAAATCAATTCTAAAATGAACTGGAAGCCAGTGAAGAGAGGCCATAACAGGGTTATATGATTGAATTTTCTCAAACCTGTCAAGAGATGAGCGGCAGTATTTTGAACCATCCGAAGACGGGAGAGGGGACAGCTGATTGACACCAGGGTACAAAGCATTGCAACAGTCAAGCCTCAAACTGATAAAAGCATGGATTGTAATTTCGAAGTCATTAAAAGAAAGAAATGGCTTGACTTCACTTAATAACCTCAGTTGGAAGACTCTCGCCTTCACTGTTGACTCATCTACTTATCAAATCTAAACTCACTATCAAACATCACTCCTAAATTTTTTACAGTAGTCTTCCGGTGTGGAGCCAAGGGCCCTAGACTGAGGTCAAGGGTAGATATGGTACCTGGGTCACCAAACAACACACACTTTGTTTTGCTTTCATTAAGCTGTAAAACATTAAGCACCAGCCATGTTCTCAAGTCCTTCAGACAGTCAAACAACAGCTGTAGAGACAAGCTGCTCATTGCCTTTAAACAAAAATTCAAACGAAACAAGCAGCGACACACTACAACAACAACGACATGTGTGCGGCCATCTTGGAACCACACATAAATCCAGTATCAATATATTGGCTAGATCAGCTTTATTAAGGTTGTTGGGGTACTTCACAAACTGTTGAACGTCATGGAGAACATCTCACATCCTCTCCACAACCTACTGGTCAAACAGTACAAAACCTCTTCAGCTTCAATGTGACAAAAAACACAACAGGTATTTATGTATTGTACAGCATCTAATATATCTTATCCATCAATCTATCTAATCTTAAATGAGGCAAGCACATGCAAAGGAGCAGACCCCACAAAAGCTTGATGTAGAAGAGAATTACTAAATCCCCGAGGAATTCTGCCAAACAGTGCGAAACATCAGAGTCAGAGAAACCTGCAAGTCTTGAGATAAGGCCATAGACCACACCACCTTAGACCCTTCAAGCCTGTCACAGTCGAAAGCCATCAGCCTGGAATATTTGGTCAACATCCCACATTGGCCTGTAAACACCCCTGAAATGAACATCGATTCACTGTTGTAAACTCATTTGGAGGAACCAGTCACACACAGTCTAGCTCACACAGATTTCAATCTATGTATACTATGAAATAACAGACCAAAGTAGATCACCAGCAAAGCCAGCATAAAAGAAGGGGTACACAGAGAACCCTCAAATATTCTACAACAACCTCCAGTCCACTTGCTTAAATCCTGGTGAAAAGAAACAAAAGAGCATATTCTGCTCTCTCTGGTCCTGTGTGGGATTTATTGTGGAGTAAACTCCATAATTTGTTCATTCATTCTGAAAAAGAGTGAGTGGTATAAAAAATAAAGTGTCAACCAATCAATATAATCAGAGACTGTTAGCCCTGTGTGCTAACTCAATAATTGCCTTAAAATTACATGCTGTTAGAGATGATGGAGCCAGAGAACAGGAGCAATAGAACTGAGATGAAGGAAAGAAAGCATGGCGTGATGGGACAGAGGAGTGAGAATAGGAGCAGATATCTTGATCTTGAAAAGAGAAGGTATGAAGAAAGCAAAGATTAAGAAGAGAAGGGAGGAACACAAATGGGGAGCTGAAAGACAGAGAGGGGAGAAGGAAAGGAAGTCTGAAGACAGTAGATGAGTAAGACAATGTTAAAGAAAAGGAGCAAAGAGACAGATGAGAGTGAAGAGAGAGGGTAAAAAGAGATGAGGAAGACGAGTGGGGAGTTCATTACAGAAGAGTGTGGATGCCTGCACTTTGTGGCAATTATCTAGATACAGTGTAAAGGAGGGGGACGTGCCTCGCAGGGAATGGCAGTTAGCTGATGCTGTTGTTCTTCACCTCACCAACACCCACTGCATGTGTGTGTGTGTGTGTGTGGGTGAGCCTGCTTGCGTGTGTGCACTTTAACAGAGTTTTCCTGAACCAATCCTTACAGCACTGCATTCAGTACTAATTGTCTAAAGTAGAAATAGCGTTGGACAGTGTGTGAGAGACTGATTGGAAGAACTGAAGGCACAGAGAAGTGGGAAAAAAATCAATTAAGAGCCTGAGATAGCTTAGGTGCAAGTGTGGGTGTACTGTATGTATGTGTGTGCTTTCCCTTGGGATCTTTATAAGCCCCAGTTGGCCTGATGAGGTTAGAGAAACATGGACGTGTCACATTCAAGAGCCTTATTAGTGTCAAGGTTCAGAAAGAGAATGATGCAAAGATGTTTCAAGTTTCACACATGCACTGTAAAGCGTGAATTCTGTAAAGCCAATTTCCAGCCTTGTGAAAGTCACGGACAGTGACAGCTAGATTGAAAAACAGGCTGACACTTGTATAGTGCTTTTCTATGCACTGAAGCACACTCAAGGTGCTTTCACACTGTAAACTTGTACAGTGTACACCTATTCACACTCATACACTCACACACCAGTGTGAACACCCACCAGGAGCAACTTAGCCAACGTTCAAACTGAATTACAAAGGTGTGAAAAGCACAACCCTCTCCATTCATTTCAATGGGGGACTACGTTAGCTGCTGCCAGCACCAGTACTGCAGGGGTCTCCAGTAAAATGATGCAGTCCCTTTCGGTTAAAAAGTTGGATTTGGATTAGCTTTTGCTGCACTGGACAGTGGCATCATCTGGCAAAGGTGCTGCGTTGACCAAACCTGTACGGGGAAGGTCAGAAATCAGATGGCCTTACCATGTTAACACGAGCATTCACTGATATTCACTCTCGAATGTAAGATGCAGTTAATGCACCATAATGACATACCATGTGTTTTTGTTAGTCAAGGTAATGGATATTGTATATATCTATACTTGCCAACACAATGGTGGGAGAAATCGGTGCTAAGAAAGAGCAGGCGGCATTAAAAGCACGGCTAATGAAAACACAATGAAAAGCAGGCTTGAAACTTCAATGAAGACACTCAGGTCAACTGGTCACATGTGGCTGTATCATACACGCCTACAACACTCCCCCTGCAACCTCGGACCCCTCAGCCAACCCAACCCTCCACATAAAAGCACGGCATGTAACTGCTTTCAGGCTGAACACCCACTTACGACTCAGTGTCTTACTCAAAGACACACACACACACACACACACACACTAGAAAAACTAAGAATTGAACCGTCAAACTTCCAGCTGGGAGGCAGCCTACTCTAACTTCTGAGTCACAGCTGCCCAGGCTGGTGTGCTAATCATGCTACACTTACTGTTTAGGCATAATGTGTCGCTTCCAAATGACATTTTAACAAAAAAATAATAATAGCATATTAACCTCTATGTCATTCAAACCATGTTTATGTGAATAAACTAGTGTTCACAGGGGGAAATAAGGGTTAGTGAGTAGGGGCAACTCTTCTAAACTGAAGCTGCTGCATATTTTAAGTTTCCATGGCAACAATATTTAGGCTATAGGGTATGTTGAAATGACTGTAAAACTTACTAAAGGTTAATAATTAGCTCAAAGATGTTAAGGAAATTTTGCATGAATAGTGCATTCTAATGTTGTTCCCATTGTGCATCCTTTGTTTCAGCTGCATATCGTATGTTTGTATCATATTACAAATGTGTGGAAAGTCTCGCACTTCTGTGTTTCGTACTTCTGACCTGTGTTGCTGACATCTTGTCTACAGGTCAGTCTTAGTAATGGGGGGCATGGCTCAGTTCAAAACAGAGATGTTTTCTGGTCTTATAACAAATAGACAATAAAGGTTTTCCCCCCTTTATAATGATAACATTTCTTATTGTGAGAGTAATCTGTTCTATTTTAGATCTGACCAAGAGCTTAGGACAGCAGAAGGGGAATGTGTGCAGACAGAAAGAGAGAGGATATTAGAGTAAATACATACAAGTTTATGTTGAATGCAATAAAAAATGAAAATGTGACAACAAAACATTAAAGAGAGGAATGGCAAAAAGTAGATCTGGAATACTGAAGAGATAAAGTCCTAATGATAATGATGTTGTTTCCCCATGTTTTGTTTTTAATTTATGCTGCTAAGAGTCATCTGCTCTGTGCACCATCCACTCAAGTATTCTTGAGCTATATGGAACTGTGCATATTTAAGAAAGAGTATTCTCAGGGTGTGAATATAAAAACGATGATGCTAAATTTAGCGTTGTTTGTCTGCATTATGTATTCCACCAGCGATCCATATGCATCGTGGGCTGCATATTAAAATGTTTTAAGATGACTAAACATTTGACCATGTCATTTCATCTCTATCTGACTCTGCCAATCACTGTACCACAGTTTTTATTTAGAGGAACAGACTTCACTCTGGTTTTCTCCCACAGTCCACAGTTTAAAATAATTGGCAACAATTGGCTGTAGGTGTGAATGAGCGCAAATGATCATCTGTCTCCATGCGTCAGCCCCGTGTCAGCCCGGTGTACCCATCAACATGCCCGGCCACCTACACAGGGACAGACTTTGACTTTTGTTGGAAGATTTTTTTCCCCTTATGACAATTCACAACTGAATACTATGATTCAACCATAATTTAATTCCCATTACATTTCTGCTTCTGACAAATGAGAGGAAAGTTTAAATTATTCTTTCATAGCAGCTGAATTTTGGCTGCACCACCCATCCACCCGCTCCACCCCCGCAACTGCCCTGTCAGAATTTACTAGATTTACGATGTTGTTTCTTATGATAACAGCAATGTAGGCTTGTGATTTATGTCCCATCTAAGAGACAAAGATAGATATGGAAGAATGAGAGTCCCGCATTGGACTGAAAGTAAAAAATGAAGTCAGAGGTCACCAAGATTATCTTCAAGCAAAAGAAACTATGAGAGAAGAACATGTTTATAACCAAAGTGTCAGTCAGGGCAAAGAGCCCCTCAGCAAGGCACGTTATCCAAGAGATCAGCGCCTTGGTCATGATGATTTAGTTTTCAGTCTCTAACAAATACATTGCTCTGCACAAAAAAAGAAAAGATGCATATTAGTATTGAAGGCTTAAATATGCAGTGTTTATCCTTGAGGTCAAAAGTGTATTGTTATATAATTCTAACTAAAGTGAAGCAAGCAGCAACCATAAAGTTGTTGCAGGGAGGAAACAGGCAACTGAAAGCAGAGGTTGTTTTTTTTATCTTTATTTTATTATCCATTATAATAAGCTTGATATGCTTTTACTGAGACAGGAGAAATTTAAGTAAGAAACCTGATGGATTTTAGTATTGTCCAGGGGACTGGTGCAGAAAAACATGTGATGTAATTTACTGTTGATTCTGACTGTTTGCATCAGCTCATTTTCGCATGTTATCACAAGGGCAAAGTTATCCAAACTTGGCTGATACCCTATGGAACCTCAGGTCCCCTCCCGGCTGAAATCTAGATGTAATTGAACTGAGATTATCATACAAGATGTTGTCATTCTCCGGCATTTGACTGGCAGATGGCATTGCAGTATGTGGATTATGTAAAGTAGCCGCTGAGAGTATGCAGGATGTTTCTGCAGACAAATCAGGAAAGAAGGTCATGGTACTAGCACAACAACCACATCAACCACGACACTCCCCATTTTTTCTTAGCTGATCACTGATGGAGGAACTCTACTCAGCTGTTCAGTACTTACAACTACCTATTATGTGCAATACCATCATGCAGACATGTCAGTGTGCTTTTTTATATACCCTATTGTACTAGTCATTCACCCCAGGTGTGTCAAATATTGCAGTGGAAATGTAGGCTGGATGGACAAACCCTGCATATCTCTGCAGGCAACAAACAGGAGATAAAGTGAGGCAAAATTTTCAAAACCTTTCTCCCTAAAGGTCCCTTTGAAAGCTCAACCCAGAGGCAACCTCTCTCACTGTCTCTCTCCCCCTGCCTCTCATAATTGACTTTATACCCACGTCCTGTACAGTGACTCAGGTTACATTTCTCTGCAGCAGCTTCAGGAATATCTGCAAACAATCTCAATGTCAGACAGACCAATAACACAGTGTAGTTATCTGATTCACTAAGACAAGCCTTTTTATTGTTGTCAAGTGGACACATCAACACATAGTCATGCACAGACACACACTTATGGCATGGAAATGCACATACACAAGTGATGTAATGGCAGATAGGAAGTCAGTGACCTTGGGCTTTGCAAGTTGAGAAGATGAGTCACACACATACAGCGTGCACTCTTCTGGTTTATTTGCTAGCAACAAAAAACTCATGAATGCAGCACTGCAGAAGAAGATGCTAAGAATAAAGAATAAAAACTTTAATATAGGATTTGAACATTTTTATGACAAAGAAAATATATTGAAGATGTTTGTTAGACCTTAAGGATACACACAGCGCAGAGTGGTGAGTAACACTAATTGAAACCAAAACTTATGTTTACAATACAACTCCACAGGGTGCCTTAAAGGTTTGCCATTCTTTGCCAAGTGCAATGTATGTATAAAATAAGTCAATTATAAGTCCATTTTTTAGTTACTTGGAGTTGAATTTCATCTATTTTGCCAGATGCTAACACATACCCATGCATTCAATCCCTGTGCCAAGCTAACAGGTCCCACATCAATCTCTCAAATGAAACCACAGAGACCAAACTGTTAGCAACTAACCATACAACTCCCAGTACATTAGCAAACAAGACAATCCCCCAAATCTTTGAAGTAAAGGACCGTTACTGGTATTATCATGTGGTTTCTTAATTTTAAAGTGCAAAGCCTTTCACACACTGCTGACAAACGTTTCCTCACAATACTATAGAGGTGGCAAATCACGGTCCTCGAGGGCTGCTGCCCTGCTTATTTCCCCTTGAGGACTGGGATTGGCCACCCCTGCTTTACTGCATTAAATGGTTCAAGATTCAAGGTTTCTTTGTTAGTAACAGAAGGTAAATTTGCTGTACAGACAGGACTTAAACAGCAATTAAACCCAAGGTACTCCTATCGCTCTACCCACACATATGCACACAATAAGTGCCATGATTGGAACAAAAACATCATCTTGTGCATTCTTTTTTCAAAAGTGCAATAGCTGTTAAAAGTATAAAAGTGTTTTGGTGTTGTTTTGTTCTCCATCTGGGGACTACAAACCCACAGCAGGAACAAAGGAACTTAAATTCCCCATGTAAGGAGTGGCAGCAATCTCAGGTGATGCGGTGATGCATCTTGCTTTATACTGCAGCTGTGAAAAATAAAGAGCTGATAGGCTCGCCTACGAGCTTGCCAGCCCATTTGACAATTTGGTTTAGTGAATTCTTATCTTCCACAGACACAAGTTGCAGAAACAGGTCATCAGAGAATAAGACAAGACTGATTCTATAAAGGCCTGACAGAAAAGGCTCATCATAGTTTTGTCGATATGAAATTGAGACAGTTTCCTAAGACAGAACAACCACTGATGTGTCTTTGTCACACCGCATCACAATTTTTCCTCAAAACTCAGTTTAGTCAATGATTGTTCCAAGGTATTTATAGGTATCTGCTTGCTCCACAACCTGGTTCTTGATTATTATTGGCTCCTAAGTTGGAGCTTTAGTTCTACTGCTTCACTAAACAATGTACTACTAATCAGCATTGGTGTGATACAAAGAACCTGTTGTGGGTGAGGTCCCCCGTAGAAAGACACACACAAAAGTCATGAAAACAACTTCAAGACACTATGATGCAAAAGAAAACACAAAGACTGGAAGTCGTCAAAATTTGAGACCAAGATTAATGAGAGTGAGAACAATAAAAGATGAAATTACAGCACAACAAGAGAAACAACAAATGAAACAGTACAGTAAGAGAGAAGATAGAGAGCAGGGAGCGTGGTTGTGGGGGTGATAGAGAGGGGAAAGTAACTCCCAGCAGAGTTTGGCAATTAAGAGCACCTCGTTAAGGAAGCTCTCAGTGACTAATGGATGAGACAAACAGGCATACAGACACACCGCAGGGGATGAGTGATGGGCAGATGCAGGCATTTAACAGCTTCTGTAGAGTGATCTTTGCATCCTTCCATCCCTTCATTATCCTCCCCTCTTCCCATTTTCTTCTCAGCTTACTTACATAATAAAATCTGAAAAACATTACTATCTTTCTACACTTGTCTCTGTCTAGCTTCCTGTTTTTTTACACTCCTCGCTTGATATAATTAAACACAGGAGGTTCACACTTCAGCCCCAAGTGGTACTGAGTGATAATTGGTTATAAGGCCATCACTTCCAAAAAAAAAAAAAAGAAATTTGAGAAGATGATGTCAGTATTTTAAATGTCTTCTTCACAGTGTGCCCTGACAGTGTTGGTTATGTTGCAGAACTGTTGCTGCTTAGGAATCAGCTTCATTTCATCACTTTTGTGTGCAGAGAAAATTCTCTTTAATTGACAGTGCTTGATATTAGATTTTCATTTGGGTAAATAGGTTGCAGTGTTTTAATTAGCAGAAATTGAAGACTTTATTTTCACGTGCGACCCCACTTTATGATGTAGGCTGAGTAGTTGAATACATTTTCAGTTAACATTCTGCTTTAGCATCACTGGTTGCTGAATTTCCTGTTTGTGCTGTATAATGTAAATTGAACTGAAATGAATAAGTGTGTTCAGCTGGACTCCAAAAACAAACGGTTCTTTGTATTCTCAGAATCAAATCAAAGTAAGGTTAGAGAAGTTGCTGCTGCGTGCTGGTGTCCATCTTGGTCTGACTGACCTTCTGAACAGAAAGTCCAACAGGAGCTGTTTCATGTTGTTACAGCCAATTCTCTTGCACACGTCATACTATGGTTTGTAGTTTCTGTATTTATCCATGGGTCTTGTAGCTTACAGTGGGGGGGGTCAGACTGGGTCTTTTGTAGTCTGAAGTTAGGGAAAGCTGGCCTACGTAACTGGAAGGTTACAAGTCTGAATCACAGTACAGGCTGGGAAGATGATGTTGTGGATGTTAAAGCTACTATGGCTCTTCACTATCATCTAGTGGCAGCTGCTGGAAACAACAGCAGCACTTTCAGCTGCATGTCCATGCACTGCTCCCAAACCCCATGTTGTTTCTGAGATGCAGAACAATCCAAAGCAACACAAATATTATTTCTCGCAGCTTTAATTATAAAGGGAAGCACAACTAATGGAGATATGGAGATACAAGATGCATTACGGGCATACATAATAATAAACAGAAAAAATACGTGAACAAATCAGCTATGGTACTATACAATTTCGGTCTATCTGGATGGAAAAACAATTAACTTGCTGCGCACTATAAACAAATGCCAGGTTTTTCCGATCAGCAGCTCTATTTTCTAAACCAAATGATACTCTTTACTCATTTTGTGTGACACAAGAAAAATATAAATGTTTTTATTAATTAGAATATAAAATAACATGAAGATATATGGTAATTTCTTTTAAATAATGTGTACAATTGGCTGTTCACTTATCAAATCATAGTACCCCATCTACATCTACTATTTTATATGTTGTGCAATAGAGAGTGGAGCAACATAAAACATTATCAGCAGCTGAGTTTCTACAGTTAAAGTATTTCGTTCCCTCTCACACAGGGAGAGCAAATGGTTATGGGTTGGGAGAAAAGATGAGACAAATAGAGAACTACATGGCTGTGAAGTCAAGCAGAAGTTAAACACTTCATAAGTAAAGGTTATGATAAGAGCAATTCTGGAAAACTTACACCTGTGTAAATGTCTATATGTGGAAAGGAAGACATTTTTCTAATGTCACGACACAGTCAAGGTCTGCAGCTTTCTCCACTTTCTAAATGCTAAAAGCATATTTTGGAGAAACTAACCAAAGTGCAGAGAGCACAGCCGAGAGAGATAGTTTAGTATTTTCAGCAAATGTAAAGCTAGGCTGCTTGCACCTGTTGAGACACCTTTAATTTTCAGCAGTGATGATCAGAGGAGTGATTGGCATTGATCAGCCAAACTTACTTACAAAACCTCCCTGAAAAATTACAGCCACTGCATGTGGGGGAATATTACAAATTGCACCCTTAACCTGGGTAGGCTTCTCCTTGAATGACTTCTGTAGTGTCGATCATACCGAGCTGCCACTGGGGCTGACTGTCGCCCTCCCAGGTGTGAAACAAAGCAAGCTCAGTAACGTTCAACAAGCCTGAGAGACAACTGAGAGCTGTTAGCTTTACTTTACAAATCCTTTTGTACAAAAATTACTTGTTTGTGGTCAGTCAGTTTTTCTCTCATTGACTAAATGGCATGACTTGTCTGTCAGGTGCCTGGCCTTACATAAGGACCAAAAGAAGGGCTCTGGTGACTGGCTAAAGAAAATGATAACAGATGGGCTTGGAGAGACTGATTGCCATAGAAATGATGTCTAGCTGAGTATAAAACACCCAGGCTCTTACCAAACTTCACTGCTAACAGCCAACTATAATTTCTCTCGCATCATTTTACTTTTGATTTTGAAGTTTTGATTGAATCACTTTTTCATCTGGTGGCTCAATTCCATTTTTTAATGGGAAACTAAATCGACTCGAAATTGTTCCCTGCATTTAAAGGAAGGAGCCGCCTGCCACTTTGATTGAAGAATAAAGTCACATTTCCTTCCTCACGTTTTCCCTCTCCTTTTTTATGTTCACCCTACCTGTCTCAAGATCTATTTTATCTTGACACAGATGTTTATTTTCACTCGAGCCTTTGTCAGCCATGGCAGTGTTTGAAGTGGTGGGCTGAAACAAATGTATGCACTTACCATGCCTGACTGATTAGCTGTTTTGTTTCTGTTTGTGTTGTCAGTAAAATTTCCCCTGCTTTATAAACAACTAAGTTCACATAATCAGTAATGGTTGATATTGGTTTTGCCCTCCATCTTACTATATATCATTTTGAAACCTGCATATACTTTACGCTACACTCACTCTGATATATTGTGAAAACACAAATAATAACCTGTCTGAACGGGGCATACAGGAAACAAGGATACAAAAAGAGAGAGAGAGAGAGATTATTATTAGATAAAGAGGAAAATGGTTCGGGGGAAAAAGCTAAAGAAGCCGTCACAAAGCAGCAAAAGATGAGATTAACAAAGTACAAATATGTGCAGATCCTAAGATAAAAATGTGGTGTGATATTAATGACTTCTAAAAATGTATTTTGTCTTTAAAATCAGACCGAGATCAACTTTACTGGCCAAGTATGGTAAACACACAATTTGACTCTGGTTCAGTGGCTTTCAATGTTTTCTTTTTTAAGGCAGCAAGAAAACGTGCATTCAAAAAGGAAAATATGTACAATCGAATAAGAAAGAAAATAAATGGACAAAGAGGAAGAAGACACAAAAACTACCCATTTATCATTATTTATACATGTATATGCACATTATTGCATATTGACAAATTACTGCACTGGGAAGTTTGTTGTTGTTACGTCTGTGACTCGGGCCGCCCCATGTACCTCGGTAGCAGGCACAGGTAGCAGCT
>NW_018128085.1:624369-645887 GCF_001952655.1 Monopterus albus | reverse complement strand
CCTTCGGCAACATTGTGAACTATTATTGCGCATTAGTCTGTGGTATCGGTTTTTGTGCCCTTCACACGTGTAAAGGGGTTTTTGGTTTTTGGACTGCTTTTTGTGAATTGCTCCAACTCTCAGAGCTCCTAGGCTATCCTGGAACAGCGCCACCATCCTACGTCGCACCGCTCAGCTACCAGCGCTGCCTCATCAGGGGACCCACACACCAACCCGAGATCTCTGGCACCAGTCTCCTTCGCCCTGCATTACTCCCTGGGCCTGCGGCACACTCAGCTGTTCAGGTCCCCAGAGTGACTACCAGAAACAATCTGTACTATACCTGCTGCTTGTTCTTACACTCTCTTTTTGTTCTTATTTAGCGAGCAACGCCTCTCATTCACCCCGGGAGACAGTAGTCCAGTCAACCCA
The DNA here is from genome assembly GCF_001952655.1 of Monopterus albus. Taxonomy (NCBI): domain Eukaryota; kingdom Metazoa; phylum Chordata; class Actinopteri; order Synbranchiformes; family Synbranchidae; genus Monopterus; species Monopterus albus. The sequence continues at coordinate 645,476 of NW_018128085.1, read as the reverse complement.
GTGTGCCCAGCTGCCCCAAGATCAGCGGACGAGACCGGCTCTGTTTTGTTTGTTATTTTTGGAGCATTAAATACGTTTTCTTGTCTACCTGGGTTCGAATCTGCATTTTTACTGGGTCCTAAACAACTCACACACAGCTTAAAGTAACAGTTGTATTCTTTCGTACAAACAAACAAGGATTAAATGTTCATCAGAGTGACGGGCCAGGGGAGGAAACTGTCCTTATGTGTGGTTGTCTTGGCATACAGTGCCAAACTCTTCCCCTCTTCAAACAGGGTGTGAGGGGCCTGCAGAACTCTTCTCTGCCTTCTATTTTACCCATGAAGTCTACAGGTCCTCTATGTAGAGCTGGGGAGGGGGGCTTTTGTTATTTTTTCCTGTAGCCCGAGCTATGTGTTGGAGTCTGTTCCTGTTTTGTTTGGTTGCTGGACTGAAACAGACAGTGATGGATGAGCAGAGACCACAGACTTGTTGATTCCTTTGTAGAACTGTATCAGCAGCTCCTGGGGCAGATTGATGTTTCCTGGGTCTGAGTGGTGTTGCTGGTGTAGGATCTTCACTTCAGCTCCTGGGAGACTGTGGAGCTCAGAGGTTTGAAGGTCTCCACTACTGATAGGTTAGAGACACACCAAGCCAACGTGAAAGAAGTAACAGTGACGAAGGCCAACTGTTGTGTCACCTCAAGTCGGCTTTGTCTGGGGCGGTCGGGTTGAAAAAGTGGCACTTCAGCTGCCCGCACAGACTACAGCCAAACGCCAGCTAGCAAGTACGTTCTGCATGAGAGAAATAAGACACCTGTAAACAAAGTAGGTCTCATTTTCCTGTCCGGCTCTCAGCGACCCACTTTCATGTATACCTACATAAAAAAGATGAAGAAACCTAAATTCAAAATAATGCTGAATTAGCTGAAAAGCCACCGACAGGGGCCAGCGATGCAGGACACTAGAAGAAGACCAGCTCCAACAAAAACCCCCAACCATCGGCTTGGTGTGTCACAGGCAGTGTCACAGTGCTGCTGTCATCTCCCTGTTTTGAGCATGTTCAGCTCCAGGTTGTTGCAAATGCACCCCAGGGCCAGCTGTTCATATGTGGCAAAATAAGAGAGTGAGTAAGAGAGTGTGGTAAATCTATGTGTGTTACAGAGAGAGTTACTAAGAAGATAAAGAAAGGAAGAATGCTAATACCCCTGTGAGACCTTTGTATTTACCGCACTGTTAAGCAGCATTCATTTATCTTATGAAAAACCTGCTCCAAACACAGACACACTCAAATGGCCCACTTAGTGCCTTCTCCTCAGATAGCTCTTCCAATTAGTTCCATTTAAATGAATGAGTTAAGCAAAGTTTTCTTTACAGTCTCTGCCGGTGCAACTAATACAAAGTATTTAATGGTGTACCACCACACACAGACACACACACTATTACATACACTTACACAGGAAGCACCATTTTCTCCATTTTTCTTCAACTGAATCCAAGTGAAGGACACAAGCTGCTTCATGCGGATTTCTAGGAAATAAATAAAAAGGTGTCCAGGGGTGTCCTTGTTTTTCTTCTGGTAAGAAACACACACAATTATTACAGGATTTAATCTTTGTTAGTGAGCATTACGTTTAAAGGTCCTAGCATAGCCTGTAGACAGCTGCTAGATATTGAGACAAATTAATAAATAAAAAGAACCTTTTCTTACAATTTTAAAAACATGGCTGATCATTTATCCAGGAAACATCCGGTTAAATCTGCAGTTAAGGACACATGAAAGTGGTACACAAGAGTATTAAACAGTCATTTTACAGAGTCAGAAAAACTCTGGTACCATAATAACTACTTGTCTCCTGTTGCCACTCCTCCATCCAAAACTCCATTCATTATGTTTTATTGGCAGCTTAAGCATTTTAAAAGCTGCCCTGACCCTCAGTATCGAGTCATACTGTGAAGAACACTGCTGACAAGACACAAAGTTTATTCTTTCACACCATGAACTGTAAACTCTCCCATATTTGCCATCTGCTATTGTTAAAGTCAGTCAAGGCAAAATGCCTTCAGAGAGATCAGAGAGACCCATTTAAGAATGAACGGTGGCAGTAACAATCAATAAACTAATATTATTGTGAACAAATGTGATTTACAACATTGTAAATATTATTTTAGTTGGTGCTGGTTTTGCCTTTTTTTACAGTATCGGGGACATATTGGACTGCAGTTTTGCTCTTCAATCCATTTGCCCCAGTGCAGCGCTGAACAGGAAGCAATGATACACCCTGGCCCCAGAGTCGCCATGTTAGCTGACGTCACAGTGAAAAGGCCCCACTGAAGCCAGAATTTGTGATAGTTGTCTATTTCTGACCATGTGCTAGAATAAGCGATTTGAAGACCTCATGGTTTTGACAAACTCGTGGCAAACTAGTTAACTAGATTTGGTTGTAACTTTTGGCTTTTGTCATAATCGATGTAAATAGTCAGTGTAAACATACAGCACCTATCCACAGCAATTTGTTAGTAGGATTTGTTTTCCCTGTTTTTATTTGGGGAGTTCACATAGAAAACTTTGTATTTTATTTTGACTCTTTTCTTTCTTTTTTTTACAAGGTAAGATTAAAGAACTATGCTCATTTGTTTGTTGTTTTGGGGACTGTTCAACTCCAAAGTTAAATAAATCGCTTAAACTTTGATTAATTCTGTTCTGGCTGTCCTTGGGAGTGAGAAGAGTGGGGAGACATGGATGTTATGTCCAGCTTTCCCCTAGGGGGAAAGAACAACATAAGAAAATTAATTAATAAATGGAGAGGTTTTACAAAATAAACAAAAGGGTAAAGAATATAGATAGGTCTGTAGATGAGTTTTAAAAATATCAGTGGAGGGGGAATAGTGAGTGGCAAACTGTCCAGGCTATCAGTGACAAAGCTCAGTTACTTTTTTCACTGTGTGTCAGTTTCTCTTTGGATGATTTGATTTCTTGCCAAATGCTCACTACTACTGTAAATATGACATATGTAAACTCATACAAAGAATAAAGAACCTTGGTGTGTGCTGTGTGCCATCTCAAAAGTAATGTTTGTTTCTTGTATAAATTCTATTGAAGCTGCCATACTGTGCTCTGTGCACTGTGCACTGTACCCAGTAGGAGCTTGGACACAGCAGGGTCCAAACAGCTTGGTCTCTATAAAATAAAAAATATGCATGATCATAGTTCTAGCTGAACTCTGGTGAACACAACAGATTGTTCACCACTGTAGACAACCATTCTTTTCTTTTTTATACCAGCTCACCCTTGTCAGGGTGTAGGAGAGCTGCAACAGATACTAGATCAGAAGTAATGAGCACATAGTCAGGTACACCTTGAATGGGTGGGAGGAGTCTATCACGGAGGTAACACCCGTAACCACAGTTCTGGTCTTAGACTGCACCTGGAAGAAAGTTCAAAACCACACGCTGTTGGAAACAGCTTTTTAATAAAAACAGGCATGAAAATCATTCTGTGATCACAGGACTCTTAAACAGCTCTGAAAGGTAAAAGTTAAATAAGGTTGGATACATATACACTCACCAGCCACTTTATTAGGTACACCTTTACAATTGTAGGCAATTGAGTGCAACACTTCCACCTTAACATCTGACCCTCTCATGTAACTGGGGAGGACAAAAATATAGAGACACCTCTGAATCTAATGTAGTTCAGTAACCACCTTTAACTATGACCTCAATCATAAACATATAATTAAATTTATACATTTGTGACAATTTCAAACTGAAACATTTTGAGCTTCATAAACACAGATGTTAAGGCGGAAGTGTTGCATTGAATTGCATACAGTTCTATAGGTGTACCTAATAAAGTGACCGGTGAGTGTAAATCTTTAACAAAACAATTCAAAACACAAAGACACACAAGAGATTAGGTACTGTATCTGTGTGTGTGAAAAAGGCCAAAAATCCTGTGTGAAGTTTGTTGTTCTTTACTAAAGACCTGCGTTATCGCGTCCCAAACTTTGAAAACCATGGAGCTTTTAATGAGCACACTGAAATAAAACCCTTACATTATTCAGCAAATTCAATTCTACCCTTCATAATGAGCACAAGCTCTTATTTCCTTCCATAATTTACTATTTGACATCCTTTCAGTGGCCATAATAAGTCATGTATGTGCTTTTTGGCTGCAGCCCCTCCCAATACACCAACAGGGGAGGCGGGCTGGTGAGAGAGCATGTGTGTGTGTGTGTGTGTACACCCTGAAATATTAAACAAAACTGTGTTCAACAGCTGTTAACCTGCATGTACTCTGTTGATGTGTGTGTGTGTGTGTGTGTGTGTGTGTGTGTGTGTGTGTGTGTGTGTGTGTGCGCACACGCCTGTAATGTGATTACAGCACTGATTACATGTTAGGATGCCATGAATATTTTAGGTCCTCCCCAGGTTTGAAAGTCAGCGATGATGAGACGATGACAGCGGTAATTTCAATTATTAATTCCATTTGCCATTGTTTTATGTGCACTTTCTCGAAACTTTTGACTGATGAAAACTGATTATTAGTTGCTTAAAATAATGATTAATTTAAAAAGTAATAATTGAAATAAGTTGATCTATTTGGTTCCAGACCTCTAAATTGAATCTACCAAATTTTCTGCTAAATTGATGATAAATCACCTATGAAAATCATCGACTACTGGAGTAAACGTTCAGTACGATTATCTGGCTTTTTTAAAGTAGCTGTAAACTTGTGGTACTGATTGCTTGTACAGTAAGTTTAAATTAAAATTTAAAAAATCCTGAAGGCATTACAGTACTTTGCTTTTTTTGCAAAGTGTTTGCATGGTCTCCCCTGAATATATAAAATGATGGAAGGAATAAGAGGTTTACAGTCAGAAAAATATCAGTGCTTTATGATGCAGAGCATTCAAAAAACAGAAACACTGGCTGGGGAGTAAACAGTGCCATAATGAAAACCCTAAATCAAAGTGGTGGAGATGAGTTTCTTTCCAGCTTCAAATAAAAAACACAACTTCTTCCTAGTCTCAGTCATTTGAGCACTCAAAATTCCTATGCTGAAAAAAATATGAAATCTCATTTGCTGCAAAGTAAACCACTGCTTTGAAAGCAGGATAGGCAGCAAGAGACTGGAGGAAAAACTAGCATGGAGAGATGGGAAGAACACAAGAGGTGAACTAATTAATGAGAAAGTGGCAGAAGGAGAGACAGAAGACAAAGAATTCAATCAGAAGGTTTTATTTATCTGTAGGGAGGTTTGTTTGGACATGCTTGTCTAACTTCTGAATCCCCTGCAAAGCCAGAGAAATCTTTCATTCCCAAGATGAGTAAGCACTGGCCGACGTTCTGTCATCACGACTGCTGTGCCTTCAACCAAAAACAGCCTGTTTGCTTCTCTCTCTCTACCCATTCAAATAGCCAAGCTTATGGAAAACAGATAGCAAGGGTAAAGAACAGAACACTGCCAAAAATAACCCTTTTTAAAAATTTTGATTATTGTCTCACCAATCTACTTAATGAAAAAATAGAAGAAAGGGTGAGGAGACAACACACATAGGCCGTAAATTCACGCTTCCTCACACATGAATTATTCATGTTCCAGATGTAGTTATTACTGAAGCAATGGTTATGATTTTTCATATTCTTACTATCCATATGCAAAGTTGGCATTTGGTGAGCTTGTGGGAGATTCTTATTCATTTTCTGTTGCCTTGTGGACTGAGATTTTCAGCATTCATCCAAATACGAGTTTATCACCCGTTCTCCATGTGTCTGGTCTGTCTTCTAATTCGCTCCCAACAGCACCCAGTGGAAGCTGCTGCAACTCTGCTACCATGTCAGGAAACACATGTGCCTTATACCTACATGGACATTACAGGCAACATTTTCTTATTCAGTACAACATAATGTTCTTACAGATAAAAGAAAATCTAGAGAATATGTTAAATGTCATATCTATTTGACCAACACAGAGTCGTGACTATCTCAGCTTTCTTCGGTTCTGCTGCTGTTGCTTTGCAGGAGATACGGAAGCAAATATTGAGCTGTTTATCCATAAAACTCAGCTGTGCTGCACAAGCTATTTGGAGAAACTTGATGGAAACTGAGTGCTTTTTGTGGATGTGTAAAAAGATGGTTGTACTAGAGGTCACCTTGTATATAGAGGGACCCCATTTAAACCACTCTCTTGCCCTTAAAATGTCGTGCAAACACAACCACTACCAATGTGCATAAATGGTCATATCATGGTCATTTTTCAGCTAATAAGTACATTTTTATTTTCAGACACCATCAATGCTACTTTTAATTAACAACCAGCCAAAGCAGACTAATGCCCTAGAGCTCCAGATATCCAGAGGCCCTAAAAGCCCCAGGATCGCTGTGTGGCAATTGTGTGATAATTTTATTAGGCAAATTTTTTTTTAAATGGTAATGGCCCTAAAGGAGAAGGCCGGTCATTTTCTATATTAACAGTATTTTCAACAGTCTCCATACAGAGACTAAAACTGACAACGATTTGCCTCTACTCACTATTAACGCCTTGCAGTCTGTTAGTCCTGGATTAGTTTATTTGTCTGTGCCATTGTTGCACAAAAGTGATTAAAAACACCTCAGAAAAACACACTGCTGCACTGGGTGATATGTGTTTTCATTATGAAACATGAGACCTTAAATTTTTTTTTATGTTGCCCCAAAGGCTCCACACAGCCATAACTTTTTACAGCATCTGACGTTAGTAGGATCCATGGGCCCATGCACAAGATTTCTGGCTATTCTTAAAAAGTAGAGCAGGGACAGCGCTGGTCTATGCCCCTGCACCAGCTGGCAAACAAACAGCCGATGGTCAGCATCAGGACAGAACGGACGCCTAATGATGGAGGAGCTGTGCACCATTTTAATCCCCTAACCACCCTAACATCTAATCCTGACCCTATACCCTTACCTCATCCCTCCTAACTCTTTTTTTCAATACATTTTGACTTTTTTCTGCATTATAATATCCATCTGCAACACTGCAAACCTGCAGATGATGTTGTTTGAACCCAGTGATGTTGAGCATGGTTCACACTAAAGTGTGAATCAACCGTGGAAGTGTCAGTAAGCAGCATGATTGCTGATTCTTCCAGGGGTTGATAGTGAATTTGCTACTGGCTGTAGGCTACATTTATAGAACATGTAGTTATCAGGTGTTTCATGGTGGCCGACACTGATGACTAATGTGGAACACCGTGCACACGTGTTTCTAATTTAACAGATCCAGGAAACACTAACACATGCTGTTCTATTTCCTAAAATCAGTTAGCTGACAACAGTGAAATAACAAAACAACATATTAAAGTGATGTATTTTGCAAATGTCCATATCTGTGGTGTTGGTGTTTTCAACCACAGAATCGTAATATGGATTCATTACCACAGATGGAGGTTGTTTATCACACATCTTCTTCTCTTTAGAATTCCACATCAAATACAACTGAATTAAATTTAATGACCTGTAGAATAAAGACAGTAATTATGTTCTTTATGGTGGGGGAAAAACAAACAGCTGTGCCTGTAAAACAGCCCCTGATGTCAACAGATTCGTTTTTGAAACTGCTCGTTATCCAGCACTGTATTTTAAAGATGAGAAGAGTTTATTTTTTCATGAATATGGTGTTTCTTAGTTACAGATCCACCCAGAACACCACATTCTTTAACCACTGGCTAATAAGTAGCAGGGTTGGTGCAGAGGGACTTTGATGGTAAACGGTCTTACGCTTGTATAGCACTTTTCTATGCAATGAAGCACACTCAAAGCACTTTTACACTATTTTCCATTTACCCATTCACCCTATTTCCAAAACTGTCTGAGTTATTGTAACTCACATTTCTTTGCTTAATATTCTTAATATTATGCCATCTTATTACTTAATTCATTTTCAAGTCACTGTTACCCACTTGCCATACATCTGCTGTACACAATGAACACAAAGAAAGGCAAAGGATGGAAAGGTTCTTCTGTGCTCTACAAAAGTCAAATGAAAATCTCAGGTGGCACAGATGATTACTTTCCCTGTGCAGGACCTTGAATAATAGAGAAGTAACTCTGGGCAAGGCCAGTAAGACTATTTGGAAAAATGCTCATATTCAAAGTACTTGTAGTATCATCAGAGCTCTATCCCATCTTTGCTAAAGGTGTTAGATGATTATAGTATATTGTCTGGATATAAAATCAATTATGGGAAAGTGGGGTAATGCCCTTAAAGATGTGCTTCTCAGAACAAACAGCAAACCTCATATCTAGGTTCGAGGTCCACACATGCCACAAGGCCACTGTTCCCTTTTCAGATATACAGATGTCTGTGCTTGGGCTGAAAACCATACTTTGCTGTGCAGTATATACACCTACAGTAGGTGTTTGTGCAGTCTTGAATGCCTGAAGAAACCTATGACTAAAAGCTTTTGAATGTAATTAGACTATTGTGTGGAAGATTTCCTTCTTTTGTGCATCACTTGTTTTGTGGTCAAACATGCAGTAGAAATCTGGACTATATTGGGTGAAATGGTTTCGGCTTTGGCGGCCCAGTGGTCAGCGCACAAGTTGTAACATATAAATTAAGTAAATCACACAATAAGTAAAGTGGCAAATCAATAAAAAAAATAAAAAATTATTTTAAAAAATACTAAAAATACACCTTTATCCATTGTCTTTCAGAAGTGCTTTTCCACAAACAGTACAGTAGATGGTGCTGGAGTGCTGTTACCAAAGCACAGGAGGATGAGTCACTAAACATTCACAGACATTCATGATGACTTTGGAAAAATGTTATGCAACGACCACAGACATTGGCAAACACAGACATACTAATACATACAAGTGTACATGACAAAAAACAGAAAAGACACAGATTTATATAGAATGCACATTTTAACACAGACTGGCACTGTAACACTGTCCTTGGTCACAGTTTGCCTCCTGAGACTAACATGGCACAGATAGACCAGTCTAGACAAAGATACAGCGTCCTTCAACACATAAACAGCACTGATGGGAAACACTGCCAGCGCAAGGCTGCCGGGAATAAGACACTGTTCAATTGGGCAGTACAGAGATACAGAAGAGGATTTTTTTTTAAATGTTAAATAAAATCTTCTGTTGAGTACACAAAGAGACTGTTAGCACTAGATAGTAAAAAGATGATCTGATGTTTTTTCCTGTTAAATTTGAGAGTTTAAACCCTACAGCAGTCGCTGCTAATGATACCCAGATATAAGTTGAAAGCTATGGTGAAAAACTTCATACAGGCTTCTCTCTGTCTTACATGCGCAGAGAGAAACAGCAACACATGTATTTGTAGTTACATGACACTGAGACGTCAACAGTTTCCTTGAAGCAAAGACTTGCTTCCACAACATGACTGCTTGCATGACTCCTGCTGCTACTGTTTTAGTTTCAATTAAAGAAACTTGTCGATTCAGGCTGGGGAGCATATTGCTCAATACAATGCTTTATTCTGATGTCACCTTTTGAACCTAATATGATACAGGTGAAATGTTGTCATTGATATCAGACTTGCTTCCTCCTATTCTATTATGGGTTATTAGCCAAGTCAATAGTATGTCGATATTGTTAGGGGTTTTTTTTTTTTTGAAAGATGCAAGGTTTGTCTATTATAAATGCCTTCTCAGTCTGAAGCAAATGAACATTTACAACTAAATCTTCAACCAAACAAGTGGTGAATCTGGATTTTTGGCTAAAGAATGGAGCCAGGTTGCCATGCAGCTGTGTTCATTAGTCTTGATCCATTCCCTCGCCTCCTCCCGCCATCTCACGTGGATGCAGCGAAAGCAGCATGAGGGGGAGCAAAAACCAGGCTCATCCATTTTTGACTGTGCTGCTTCGTCGTACCCTCTTTTCTGCCTTCCCACCTATTTTAAACTCTTCTCATTTTGTTATGCTTGTATCAGTCATTTCTTTAGCATGCCTCTTATTTTTTACCACATTTTTTTTCCATCTTTTGGTATTTTTTTTGCTGCACTTGAGGTCACCTCCTCTCTTCACCTATTGCTTCTCATCTTTTTTTTTTATTGTAACTTCTTTACCTCAGCCGGCCTCTCTGGATTTCTTTAAGGTCACTTGTGGAAAACTCACATACCTTTGGCTGTGTGCATACATATAAATTATTTTGTAAAAGCCACAGGCTACAGTAAAACCAAATTGTGTGGTTGTGACACTGGACACTAAATACTGACCACACCAAATGGGAAGAACACTGAACTAAATTTAACTTTTCTTCCAGAATGGGACAAATGCTCATGTAGTACAGTATATCATTTGGGAAGAGTTTGACATTTTGGAAAACTATTTATTTGCTTTCTTGATGAGAGCTGAATGAGGAGTCGCTCTCATGTCTGTACATTTTATTGTGTTCCCTTGTTGTCAGTTATTAAAATTAAAGTAAAGTAAGCTTCACGTGTGCTGGTAGCAGAGCTGGGCTTGTTGTTTCCCTGTGTTAACAGACATGAGAGTGATACTGATTTATTGATTTTCCTATCAAAATCTCTGCAAACCAAGTGTAGGTGTATCACTCAGTGTTCTGAACTTTTTGTAAAAACCTCTGATTTGTCAGTGCCAAGTCATTGTGCCAATTAATACACCAATGATAATCCTGTCTCCTTCAGTCTACAGAGGATTGCTTATGTTATTCAATCCCTTGTCTCTAAATGCTCTCTCTCACTGAGTATTAAGTCCTCCACACTGCCCAGAATAGCCACGCGTTCCTCCTTTGGGACCTACAGCAGAGCTTTTCTATAATAATTTGAGTCCGTTTAACAATCATTGCCTTTTAGTATGTTTATGTGCTCAATTCCTTTGTATTAGTATTTTTTGTTTGTTTGTTTTAATGTGATGTAAAGTCCCTGTGTTCTACTTTTAACATTCAGAGACACTTTTTCACATCTGGCATTGTTTAAGGTTAAGCAAGAAACAGTTTCACTAACTGCAAAAGAAGTTGGGAATACTATGAGTTGAATACTAAGATTCCTCAAGTGCCTGCAGTGATTTCTAAACATGGTATGTCCTCTCACGCGCTGTGTGTGTGTGTGTGTGTGTGTGTGTGTGTGTGTGTGTGTGTGTGTGTGTGTGTGTATGTGTGTGTGTGTGCGCCCTTGGTATTACATACACTGTGGAGACCGAAACCAAACACACTCATGTTGTGAGGACTTGGACTTCTTCGTAAATCACTGAATTTTAGGATGACAACATGGTTTAAGCTTAGGGTTCGGCAAGTAGTTAATGCTTAAGGTTGGATTAATTCTCAAGGAAATGAATGTAAGTCAAAGTGCACGCTGGAATGAAAACACATATATGTGTGTGTGTGTGTGTGTGTGTGTGTGTGTGTGTGTGTGTGTGTGTGTGTGAATAACTTGCATGAGCCATAAAATGTTGCTTGATCAGCAGAGTCAGACAGAGGCCTTGAGAGGAGAAAACAACCACAGCAGCAGAAAGAGAGAAAGAAAAATATGGGACAACTTTCCCCGTTGGGGGGTGTGAGTAACAGAAAACAGAGAAAGGGAGAGAGAGAGAGTACAACACTACATTACCTCTCTCCAGACTCTGACCAGAGAATCCTAAAATGGCTGCAAGTTGATATCCCGATTATGGATGAAGTGTGGAAGGGAGCAGTGACAAACAGACAGAATGAGACACAAATACAGTGAAACTAAAAGTAACACAGAAAAATGACCCGAGGAGGGGAGATAAACATTCCTAATGTGCTCGACCTCTCATTTTGTTTATTAATCTGTACTTTGAACTTGAACTACTTTGTGGGTGGCTGTGGCTCACAAGGTAGGGCAGTGGTCTTCTCACCAGCAAGCTGGTGGTTCAACTCCTGGTCTCCCCGCATGCCTAAGTGTCCTTGAGCAAGACACTGAACCCCAAATTGCTCCCGGTGGGTTGACCTGCGCCGTTGTGTGGCAGCCTTGCCGTCATCAGTGTGTGTGAATGGTGTATAATCTCCCTGTAAAGGGCTTTGGCCAGTGCATAAAAAAGTGCTATATAAATACAGTCCATTTACCATTTGAACTCATCAAATCACACATAAACATTTTCAACAGTAATGACAATTAAAGATCACCAAATGGTCTTGAACCATAACACAAATTACTTTTGATCCAGAAAATAAAAGTTGCTAGGTTGTCTTTGTATAAAGTGGTCATAATGGCTTTTGACAAATTTTCAAGCCTGAGTTTACGTCACACCTGGTCACAACCGACCTGTGAACATAATTGATATTCCCACATAATGGTAGGGGTGGTTTTCTAATGTCTTGTTTCCCCTACACCTGGAATAACACCACTTTGTTATTCTCCCAGACTCCCTATATTTTAAGAAAGTCACTGAGCTTCATATATTTTAGAAAGGTCCCTGACTTTCACAGCAAGAAGGTTCTGGGTTCGAGCTCCAGCCAACTCGATGCCTTTCTGTGCAGAGTTTGCAGGTTCTCCCTGTGCCTGTGTGGGTTCTCTGCGGGTACTCTGGCTTCCTCCCGCATTCCAAAGACATGCAGCTTAGGTTGACTCTATATTGCCCATAGCAATGAGTGTGAGTGTGTGTGGTTGTCTGTTTCTATGTGTCAGCCCTGTGATAGACCGACGACCTGTCCAGGGTGTACCCCGCCTCTCGCCCAATGTCAGCTGGGATTGGCTCCAGCCCCCCATGACCCTCTTTAAAATCAGCAGTATAGATAATGGATAATGAATAGTTTCTGTGGGAGGGATTCTACAGCCCAAGATGGTGGAGAGTTTCTCTGTCACTGCTGTCCAGAGGGAATGAACTGGTTGGCAGGTCCAAGTAGTGTAAAAATAATTGTCGGTGCAACATAGAATGCATTGTGAGCAGATGTCTTTGTCAGTGAAACCCATTTTTAACATTTTACTTTTTGTAATATGGGTCCTGTAAATAGTATTGTATTGTATAAGTTGTAAGCTTACATTGCTGGTCATAGAAAAGATGTTATTGCGAATTTCTGTCCAGAAGTCAGAGCTGAGGGAGAGAGTTCAATTGTTTTCCCATTTGAGCTTTGGTATTGTTATAGTTGAGTTTATATTTGATATGAGTTTATATAACTTGGATATTATTTTCTTGGAGGATGTAATTTTCATATTTCTTTCAATTAATTTGGAGGGTTGTAGTGGGTTGTTGGTTACACTAATCTTTGATTTAATTATGGATTTTAGTTGATTGTAGTGGAGGAACTGTTCTCTCTAAACTCCATACTTCTGGATCAGTGTATTAAATGATATGAACTGGTTATTTTCAAATAGGTGATGTGAGTGATTCCTTTGTGTTGCCATGTTGGGAAATAGATACGGTTATTCTGCACCTGAAACTCAGGGTTGTGCCAAATTGGAGTGTAGCTACATGGTGCAAGTGATGATTTAGTGATTTTGTTTGCTTTCCACCAGGCTGTCAGATTTGAGAGGAGTGTGATGTTCTTAGAGTAATTCATTTTCTTAATAGAGTTTGGTAGAAAAGGAAGGTCTGCAACTGAGTTATTTGAGTTATTTTGCAGTAATTTTGCTCCAATTCCATCCATGCAATGTTGTAAGTGTCCTTCTGAATCCATTTGACTAAATACTGTAGCTGATTTGCCAAGTAGTAATATTGGAAATTTGGTGCTTCTAGGCCACCTAATGATTTCTTCTTTTGGAGTGTAGGTAGAGAAATTTTGGGTCTCTTGTTTTTCCAATAAAATTGTGATGTTATAGAATCAAATGATTTAAACCATTTATCTGTGGGTGTTGTGGGAAGCATTGTAAACAGGTAGTTGATTTGAGGTAGAGTTTTCATTTTGACAGTAGCAATTCAGCCGATGAGTGAAAGAGGAAGATTGGACCAGCGTTTAAAATCATCACCCCTCCTTCTCCATCACTTTGCTTGCTCGGTAATATCATAAAAATCGACCACCTACCATTTAAATACAAAAACCCACTCCTCATTTCTCTAGCTATTGCCAAGAAAACAATCATTCAAAACTGGAAATCAAAAAAATCACTACACATAAACCACTGGACCAACCTTCTGATAGAATACATCACATTAGAGAAAATGGCATCCACTCACAAGAATAGTTTATCAGCTTTTTATGACACATGGAACCCATTTCTAACACATTTCATCTTGAACCAAACACCTGGGGCTGAGGCCATGCACACATGTCTCCCATGTTTGGTACTGTTTTGTTAATGTGTTACTTTGTTTCAATAAAAAAATAATAATAAAGAATAGTTTCTGTGATATTCCAGAGATTCAACAACTGATGGGAGACCTGAATAATCAGACTGAGGGAACAGCAGACAGAGAGTGAACAGGCAGAGGTCAGTGTAGCTGCCAGCTGTTTGAAATGAATGGACTATTATGTAGAGCACAGGACAACAGATGGCTTGTCAGCACGCTGATACACACACAGGGTGAATTTTAGAAGGGTCATGAGGACACACACTTGACATTTGATGGTTGCTATAAAATCATTTCTAAATACTATAGTGGTAATGTGGAGATAGAATGAGAGGAATGACGGAGTGAAAATACAAATGTTTCCTTTTTAACTGCTTGACTATAACAACAACAAAAAAAATCACAGATTCAAACTGCACACAGACACACACACTTCTCAACACACACCTACCAACACACACTAGTGTTGATAAAATAATTCAATTCAATTCAGTTTTATTTGTAAAGCGATGTTTCACAATGACACCATCGTGAAAGAAAGAGGCTGTTATCTAATGTCTGATAGTCTACGGTCAGCACCTCGGAGACTCTAAACGAGCATCAAGTCCACACATGCAGCATATAGTCAAATATTTGCACACACAAGCTCACATGAATACATACAGTTGTCAGACGTTTACACACACCTTAGCTAAATACATTTAAACTCAGTGTGTTGCAGCTCCTGACATTTAATCCTATAAACATTCCCCATCTTAGGTCAGTTAGAATCACTACTTTTTATTTTAAGAATGTGAACTGTCAGAATAATAGTAGAGAAAAAGATTTATTTCAACACATTCCCAGTGGGTCAGAAGTTTACATACACTCAGTTAGTATTTGGTAGCTTTGCCTTTACACTGTTGAACTTGGGTCAAACCTTTGGGATGCCTTCCACGAGCTTCTTCCAATAAGTAACTGGAGTTTTAGCCCACTCCTCCTGACAAAGCACTCCCACAACATGATGCTGCCAGCCCCGTGGTTCATGGTTGGGATGGGGTTCTTTGGCTTGCAAGCCTCCCCCTTTGTCCTCCAGACATAACGATGGCCCAACAGTTATATTTTTGTTTCATCAAACCAGAGGAGATTTCTCCAAAAAGTCAGATCTTTGTCCCTGTGTGCATCTGCAGATCGTAGTCGACCTTTTTTAGGGCAGACTCAAAGAAGTGGTTTCTTCCTGGTGTCATGATTCGGTTCCGCTGCTTCCCGTCCGGCTTTTATTTTGACGTTACTTCCTGTTTTTGTTTCACCTTAGTTTCAGTCTTTTTAATCACTCACATTAGATTCACCTGCTCCTGATTAGTTTGCACCACGTTATAAGCAGCCTTCACCCATTAATCCCTGCCAGATTGTTCTAGATCCCAGCTCTGACTTTCCAGCATTTTCTTCGGTTTTGGTATTTTGTGTTTCTGACCCCGGACTGTTACTATTCTGCCTCGCCCACTTGTTACGGACTGCCACGGTGTATGATTATCGGACTTTCCCTTTTGGAGAATAAACTTTGGATTCCCCTGGATGTATGTGTTTGCAGGCTCTGACCTGGGACTGATACCGACCATGAGTTTTGTGTTTCACCTTGTCTCGTATGGTTTTGTTTAGTTTTAGCTCTCTTACTAAAGAGACTGTTTTATTCAACACTTCCTCGTCTGGTTTTTTAATTGAGTCCACTCAACACTTTTTGGCAGCATCACGCGCCGTTTCTGACACCTGGCTGAGCAGCCTTTCAGGTTATGTTGATATAGGACTTGTTTCACTATGGATATAGACACTTTGGTACCTGCTTCCTCCAGTGTCTTCACAACGTCCTTTGCTGTTGTTCTGGGATTGATTTGTACTTTTCTGACCAAAGTACGTTCATCTCTAGGAGACAGAAGGCGTCTCCTTCCTGAGCAGTATGATGGCTGCGTTGTCCCATGGTGTTTACATTTGCGTACTGCTGTTTGTACAGATGAACGTGGTACCTTCAAGCACTTGGAAATTGTTCCCAATGATGAACCAGACTTGTGGAGGTCCACAGTTTTTTTTCCTGAGGTCTTGACTGATTTCATTTGGTTTCCCATGATGTCAAACAAAGAAGCACTGAGTTTGGTAGGCTTTAAAATACAGTACATCCACAGCTGCACTTCCTATTGACTCAAATGATGTCAATTAGCCCTAGGAGGTGTTCCAGGCATGTCCCACCAGGAGGAGGCCCCAGGGAAGACCCAGGACATGCTGGAAGGACTATGTCTCTCGGCTGGCCTGGGAACGCCGCGGCATTCCCCCGGAGGAGCTGGAGGAAGTGTCTGGAGAGAGGGAAGTCAGGGCGTCTTTGCTTAGACTGCTGCCCCTGCAACCTGGTTCCGGATAAGCGGAGGAAAATGGATGGATGGATGTCAGTTAGCCAATCAGAAGCTTCTAAAGCCATGACATCATTTTCATTTGTCAAAACAAGAGTTTAACATGCCATTTGTGGAGTGGTTAAAAAATCTATTTTATTTACTTCAATAAAACCTCTGACCTCAACTGTACATGCTGCCATAAAGAGCACAAAAAAAAACATATGAATGTGTGTTAAAGGAAGACAGATATGTTGCACTGTGTCCACAGAAATCTCAAACAAGCTGTTCACACATCATTATCTCTGAAGTGCGCTCACACGTCACATTCAAATATTGCACAACAGTTCATACATCAGCTGTGAACATGGAGTACTTTGGGTACTGGTGGGTCACAAGGAACCATTCACACAATGTCACATCAAAACATAGCACTGTGTATTTAATTACTTTTTTTTCGTGGACTGAGAAAGGCAATGGAAAAACAAAAAATTATTCAAATAAAAAAAATTTGGTCTCAGTACAGTTTATTCTGTTCTATTATTTGAGCTTTAGAGGTGTGGTTGTGTGAAGCTCATCACTAAGAAATCAAAGATCAACAATTTTATTATTCAATTCACTATATGTGCAGGGCATACAAATGGACAGCGTTCAGCTTTCTCACAGCCTGGTGAATGAAGCTGTTTGTAAGTCTGCTGGAGTGGGCCTGAAAACTCAAATACCTTCTCCCTGAAGGCAGGAGTCTGAAGTGGGAGTGTGTGGGGTGGGAGGTGTCATCAGCAATGCTGATGGCTCTGTGGGTGAGGTGGGTATTGAAGATATCCGTAAGGGAAGGCAGAGGGGTGCCGATTATCTTGCTGGCTGTTTTCACTATGCGTTGCAGGGTCCTTCTGCAAGAGGCAGTACAGGCTGGACAGTGCAGACCACACAGTGATCCAGCCAGTGATGACGCTCTCAATGGTGCCCTGGTAGAAAGAATGCATGATGGGGAGTGGGACACTAGCTCTCCTCAGTTTGCGGAGGAAGTAGAGGCATGTTTGAGCTTTCTTGGCCAGTAATGTGGTGTTGTTGGTCCAGGAGAGGTCCTCAGAGATGTGCACCCCCAAGAACTTGATGCTGCTCACTCTCTCCACTACAGCACTGTTGATAGTCAGTGGGGGATACTTTCTGCTGAAAACTGAAGGTGTTCACATTAGAGGGAAAGTTGGAAGATTTTTAATGCAAAAATCTGCCAAAACCTCTTTGTTCTTCCTCTCCCAAGTGATTGCTGAGACAACCCAAGCTGCCTTTTTTCTCTCAAGAAGACCACTGCAAAATTGCATTTAGGTCCATGTGTTAAAGCCCTCTGGCAGCAAAAGTAATTGTGATGGGCACAAAGAACAAAGTAAGGTGACATTCTTATAGAGTTACAGTCTGTGTAGACTGGAGGTTGGGGTGGATGGACGGGTCAGTAAAGCGTTGGACTCCAGCCAACAGTTAAGGGTATCACTATTTAACTTAATTAATTGAAAGGTTTATTGTGTCAGTAAAAAATTTGCAACTGCTTTTCCTGAAGACACACCAGAAACAACCGTTTAACATAAAGACCAGAATAATATATTTAAACTCACCCATGTAATGAAGAATGCATGGAAGAGGGAAAGTGCAGAGTTCAGCAGTTAGACAGCCATTAACAAAGTCCACACAGCTTTATAAGTGCAGTGTGGACACACAGGCCTCTATATTTTAAATTCTTTGTTTACATGTTGGTTTTTATGTCATAGACTGATCGGTTGAAGTTTGTGTTCTTTTTCCAGCTTAGACCTACAGTATAACCCCTGTCATAGGCAGCGGCTAAGGGATCAGACAATATCTGTTTCATTGTTTTATTGGAGGGCAGCATGGTGACACAATGGTTAGTGTTGTTGCCTCACAGCAAGAAGGTTTCTGATTTGAGCCCCGGGTGACCCAATGCCTTTCTGTGTGGAGTTTGCATGTTCTCCCTGTGCCTGTGTGGGTTCTCTCTGGGTACCTTCCACAGTCCAAAGACATGCAGGTTGACTGGCGACTCTAAATTGACCATAGCAGTGTGTGGTTGTTTGTCTCTATGTGTCAGCCCTGTGACAGACTGGTGACCTGTCCAGGATGTACCCCGCCTCTCGCCCAATGTCAGCTGGAATTGGCTCCAGCCCCCCAGTGACACTCTACAGGATAAGTGGTATAGATAATGGATGGATGAGTATTTTATTAAAACTGCTCTGCCATTAAAAGAAAACCTCACTGACTGAGCATTATACCCCAGTAACAATGTTAGTGTTGTGAATGAAAATTGTATTCCATACATTTTTCTTCAAGGGGCTGTAAATTTACAAGGGCTTTCTTGTGTTGCTTCTCACAAACACTGAAGCAATAAATCTATTTTTTAAAAAGTCCCATTTAAAAATGAAAAATAACACTATACATAGTGCACACAAAACAACACAAACACAAAGCAATAGTTAGGGTCATGACTGATAAGATTTAATTCTTTTCAAGCAATTCCCAGAGACATGTACATCAAACCTGCTTTTACAATAATGGCCTCATTCACCAACTGTGCAAAAGTAGGACACTTCTGGATGAGCCAAAGAGCTTCATGGGAAATCATTATTCAGTATGAGCCCATAGGTCATATGAGTGTTGTATGCCATTACAGGAAACACTTTCTACAGAGTGACGTGTATGAAAACATGATCCAGTTCATGCCAAATTCAATGAAAAACATCTGAAGAAAGTCCAATAATTATTGAAGATGCGCAGTAGATCCCTACATGTTAATGTATGTTACCATTGGATAAAATTTTATTTTCAGCAAATTGTGAAGAGGCACAGTGCATGTTTTGTGGTGCTATTATAGGTGAATTAATGATTAAAACTATCAGGTACAAAGAATTTGTCAAGGTTATATAAGTGTATTTTGCTTACCATAGACATAAAACGTGGATTGGGGGATGTGTTGGGTTTTCCCTTTGTAATAATAGTGATAACAGTAAGGTCTAGACCTTACTTTGTAAACTGTCCTGAGATGATTTTTGTTGTGATTTGGGGCTATACAATTAAAATTTGATTTGATAAAACGTCCCTTTGACAGAAATCCTTTAATAATTAGCATCTTCACTGGTCTATTTCTGCCCAGTAACCATTCCAGTCGTCCTGGGCTCTTCCTTGCCCTCAGCCACGCAGTGACATCATTCCCCTTTCACCCACTTCTCTGATGGCTGCAGTACGAGGTAACCAGCGTTCAAACCACAATGCATTCACGGACCCTTTCAAAACTCCGTAGATCCGAAGCGTCAAGACAAGACATGGGAGCTGGTGTTTGTGGCCAAAATTAATAGCGAGATAAACAGTAGTGAATGTCACAATGAGGGATTTCGAAAACTAACCAATTTTCAAATGCAGCCACAACTTTCAACAAATAATCTAAGACTTTAAGAGAGTTTTAATCAGAATCAAAATCGGAATCAGAATCTGCTTTATTGGCCAGGTGTGTCGGACACACGAGGAATTTGACTCTGGTACATCGGCTCTCAATGTGTATGTACATATCCCCACGCAAGGGGCAAGTAAACAGTAAACCAACATAAGGCTAGTATAACAAAATGAGCAGTATTAACAAGCAACAAACACTACAAACAGACAAAGGAATGTTCACTGAATTGAGATAATAGGAATAAAGGAATATTCTAATAATAATTCTAATAATTTACTGATATATGCGTTTTTCTTAATTGTGAAAGATCTGTATCAGATGGAAATAGCAGTTTAGCCAATAGTAACTCCTCAAAAAGCTATTAGAGTATGCAGTAGACTAAAGATCGTACTGTGTCTATTACGATAAGGACCTATTGCAACATTTCCGACAGCACCTGAATGCCACATAAGTGTCAACGTTGCATGCGGGAAGACAGACTCAAACTAGTGTTTAGCTAAGAGAATCTCTGCAGCCCAGCTCGGGTTTTTCAGTATCGTGGCATCTTCAAAAATATGTTTTAATCATTCATTCCGTTTAGTATTTGGTGTTACCTGTGACATTATTTGAAGATTTATTTAAAATGAAATCATCGTGTGTTTCTTTACACGTATTGCTACGTGGTTTCAAAGGAAAGAAAGATGTATTTTGAATATAGTAGGTGATTATTTATTATACCAAATAGGTGTGACACATTTTTGCATGGCACTGTTAAATAGGAAATCCGTATGCCACCCCCCTCTCCAGTTTTCCTTCAGACTCTGTGCCGGGGTTACTATCGGACAAACTTCCCCTCCTCCCTCATTCTCTGAGCCGGGGTTACTGTCGGACAAAACCTGCCATCCACCTCCTCATCTTCTTCCTCTCATCCAGCACCCACATCCTTCAGGCGGACATGCCTGTTGTCGAAGAAACCGTTTTTTAAACCACAGCCATAGGGCGATGCATTACTACAGCATTTGGTTGTATTAGCTTTACAACGGTGATTACACAGAAAATTACACGTTGCAGCTTTCTGTAAAAAAAAAAAAAAAAAAAAAAAAAAAAGAAGAAGAA
>NW_018128085.1:612518-624275 GCF_001952655.1 Monopterus albus | reverse complement strand
AATGATGGAGTATTAATAGACATATTTTCAACTGAATAAGAATAATAAAAAGGAGAATAAATCCAATATACATTACAGAGCGTCTTTAGATACCTTCTTTGAATGTAAATACGTTTTGTCTGCTCAGTCAATTCTGCATGCAACAGACTCAAATGCTATTATTAGTCTCAGGGGTAGATGTCTCCTTTGTAGCTTCTGGCCATGTTGCATTCTGTACATGTTCGTAGATTACTGAAGAAACTGGATGCATGTTGATCATATTGTTTCCGATGTTTCAGATTTATTTTCTTATGATACCACATTTGAAGATGGAGTACTGCTTTGGTTACTTCCAGACAAAAGCATATATACATTTTTATAACACTTTTTTTTTTGCTTGTGTCAGACCTTGACTGAAATAAAAATATCATGGTCACATTGAATGCAGAAAAGAGAGTGATATACTCAGTGTGTGTACAAATATAGGCATGAAGAACAGAAAAGGTTGGATCAGTAGCTAGTCTGAATGAAAACAGAACTGGTGCTCTTCTGTCTTCTTCATGCCACTAAATGTATGTAGATGGATTCTTGGATGAACTCTTAAGTAACAGAAGAGTACGTCAATGTGACTGGACAAGCTTGCATTAGAGTAACATAATATTTGACTTCCCAAAATGATAATATCATTACTAATTTGTTCCATCTTATGATAAAGCCATCACCTACTTACTGTATGCTCCTTACCCACTGAGCTCTATATGCCTTGGTTATTGTGTCCTCTTACTTACTAAAATTACATCTGTTGAAACTTTCAAGATCAAGAGGTTGATTGGTTGATTTGATTTGATTTCATTTATTCTTTCAAGCATGTAAAGACAGTTGATATGTCAACACACATAATTTTACACACAATCCAATATCAATGTGCTTATACCTAGTACATGCTTGAATGGAGTAGGAAGAAGTCAGACTTATCCAGTCCTACCCCATGACATCATCTTACCATCATTGGTTTGCAAGCAGTAAATGATTCACTTCTACCCACACACGTATTATACTAAAAAAAAGAATATAACAGTGTTAACATTCTTACATCACACAAGTAATATACTAAAGAATGCTTACAAAATGTACACCACACCCACAATGTTTCATCTAATTAATCATTAAGCCTGTTCTTGCATATATCTTGATTGACACATACCTTTATATTTATGTTTAAACTCGTCAATTCTATTACTATTTTTTATGTCTACACTTAAATTGTTCCATAGTTTTACCCCACTTATGGAAATACAAAATCTTTTTTTGGTTGTACGTATAGCATGAATTTTTAAATTTAACTGACCCCTTAAATTGTATCCCCCTTCCCTTTCATTAAATAGTTTTTGAATTCCAGCAGGTAATAAATTGTTCCTGGCTTTATACATAAACACAGCAGTCTTATATCCCACTAAATCAAAAAATTTTAACAATTTAGTAAAGGTAATGACATATTATTGCTTTGTACTTTGTACTTGTAAACTATGCAAACCCTGTATAAGTCTATATTTCCCTCTTGGTTTGTGTTATGTATGCACCCATTCGACTCTTAGTATTAAACCACACCAGAGAAGAAGCACTGGATGTTTTAAGTGGCATTAAATTTAATATTACCTTCCTGTTTTAATAATGTAGCCCAATTTGGTATCTATAGGTTTAAATTGAGAAGGAAAGGAAAGAGAATGATCCAGCTGTCCACCATCTTTAAACAAATTGTACTCTTAAGCAAAAAAGAACAGAATAAAAGACACCTGAGGCAGACTAGGCCAAATAATCACTGCCAGATGGTTGTTGAGTTCTTTGTAATCATACTATTTACTCTGAGGATTTGTCAACAGTGCTGTCAAAAAGTTAATGGTGATGTGAGTCTGGGGTCAGCTGTGGTTGATTTTTATAATTTTGTAAATCCGCAGTGCAGAGTTATAAAAAAGTGCATGTGCAGAGGAGGTTACAATACTGTATTTTGTGTGTTTAAACTAGCAAGCTACAACTGCTATTGTTGTATTTGATGCACACCCAGGTTGGTATAGTGTGCATGCCTGATAATCAGTATTCACTGCTACAATTTAACACAGGGAATGTGATTTGTGCAGTTTCATGTTCCTTCATCCTCTTGGCCCCCACTTTATCATTATGAAGGGAAAATGTTTCTACTGACAATGTTGGTGTGGGTGGCAGCCAGTAATTCCATCAAACAAACATAAACCAGCCTGACTAGTGCCTGATGACATGTAAATGTATTGTTCTTGAATATAATGTTGTTAGACAGTAGAATGGTATCCAGGGGCCCTACCAGCATAGTCTGTCATTGTTTAGCCACACTCACTGGGGTGGAAAGGTTTTTGGTACACTTTCATGAAACAGGCAACAAAACAGTGGAAAACTTCATGCAAGAAAACACACTAGCAGTTCAACACAGAGTGTATTCATTTGTATTCTTGGAAAAGCTGCTGTAAATGTTGTGATGCTGTAAAAGTTGCTCTGAATATATGAATGTTTAATGGTCAAAGTGAGGGCAATTGTCAAACTGAAGCACATGAATAGCCAGGAGTCACAACCACTCACAACTCTCAGCAATTTGCTTGGTCAGTTTTCATCAAAATAATGTAATCTGGGCTATCTTGAGGAAGGCACCACGGACAGAAGCTGCCTTTCCTCTTTTATTTTCAGACACATGTGGGCAACTGCACCAACAGCCAGAACACCAAACAATCCCTGTCAACCCTAAACTAAATACATCACATTTGGAGGGGTATTATGGGGGATCCCGCCAGGTGCTTCCCCCCTAAGGCATTCTGGGGGACCCCATCAAATGTCTGTCCACCCCTAACGCTACACACCCCCCACCTGGCTGGTTAACTTTCCTCAGTAACCACAGTCATAGCAAAGTTTTTTACATGTTGGGGGTGGCCTGCACTGACACTGAGTCTGCTCTGGTAGCTCCTGGGCTGGCTCCTGTTGTCCAACCTTCCCCTCTCAGGTGAAGCCAAGGGCCAGTATGGTGTGAGTCTGTCCCTGTGAAGCACCACCTGGTTCCACTTATTCAGCCTCACCCTGTACTTCGCATCCAACAGTCCCTTCAGTACAGTACAGGTTCTGCTCCACTGGCTCTGACTGTAGGGACAAGCCCCTCCTCTTTCCAGGAGCTGTACACCCTCAAGAGTGTGCCAGGGACAAAGTTCTCTCCTGGGTTGCAAGCATCCTGTGCCTGCATCTGCAGAGGCCCTACATTCATTGGTGCCCCCATATGGTCCTGCTGCCAGGGAGCATGCAAGAGCTGGGTCAGCCCCCTCCAAGTTGCACCGGAACCCCCACCTCTGCTGGTAGGAGAAAATTCCTGTCATGTTGTAGTGTCCCAGTCCTCATTCCGCTGACTATGCTGGTGTTTCTTTCTTCTGTAGCTCCTCTCGTACGAGCTCTCACCGGCGTGCCCCATCTGGGTGCCCACCACCCAAGAAAACAGAATTGGCGTGAACAAATCCCTGGCTGACCCTGGTGGTGTAGATGACGTTCCATCCAGCCATTCTAGCATTGCACTTATGCGCAGTCCTTCCCTACCAGCAGTGTGGAGAGCCTTGGCATTTGCAACCAGGTGGAGCGTAGCCCCAGGCACATCCACCACAGGACCCCACTCTGCCAGCAGGCCAAGACTGATGAGGCATGATCTTGAGTGCTGGCCAGCCTGAACCAGTGCTCACCAGCATTGCTAGCAACAGTCACACTGAGTGTCCTTTCTCCCTTCATCTGTGTGCTCTCACCAGTCACTGTGGTACCCGCAGATGGCAGGTGGAATGAAAGTATAGGTGTGCCAGCCCAGGCTCTTGAAGTCGTAAGCCATTGCAGATTCTCCCAGCAGCTGGGTTTGGTGCAGGGCATGTTGCAGGCCAAGCTTGCCAAAGCCTCTCTGAAGTGTACTCACCCAGGGCTTTGTAGTCACTTCACTCATCTGGGCTCAGCAACAGCAGGCATGACTGGGCATTCTCCGTCAGTGGCAAAGTCAGCTGTAGTGCCTTCACCTCCCCTGATCAGTGAGCAGCAGTGGCTAACAATTTGAACTGGGTGACATACACCTTCCAGATGCTTCTACCAGAGAACCCCAGAGGGTTGGAGAGAAAATGGCACACTGCAAAGCAACGCTCCACACACGACCTTCTGGTCAGGTTGTCACCAAGGTTGGTCTCACACCCCAGCTCGGACTGACCTGCTCATGGTTCTGGAACATCTGGCTGGTGCATTGGTGCTGGCTCTGGGTGCCTGAGAAGCCAAGGTGGTGATGACTGATTCCCCTGGCTTACCTGGCAGGGAACACTGGCTCCATCAGCGATCTCATTTTGGTGGGCTCCCACTGAGGGTAGGGGGACAGGAAGTCCCCCAGCAGCCACAGGGCCTTCTGCTTCAGGTTGCACTGCCTCTCGCTTCTGTCAGATGCTGCGGCTTCTCCCTATCCCAATATAATGTAGGCCAGCTTGAGGAAGGAGTTGCCATTTTTGCTTTTATTTTCACATGCACACAAATGCAGGCAACCACATCAACAGCCAGAACATCAAACAATTCCCACCAACCCCAAATTAAATACATCCCTGGGGGATCCAAATGTCTTTCCGGCCCCAACACAACAATAGGTCATATTTTAATTTACTATAAAAAAAATATTCCAGGTAGAAGAAATTTTTTTCTATATCCGTGCAGGGAAATTAGCTCTGTAATCAATTAGTTAATCAGCAGCACAGCATGAGCGATATGAAATATGAGGGTTTAAGCAAAAAAGCCCAACACGAGTCACAGTAGCATCAACAGCAAAGTGCAACATGAAGCAATGAGGGTTAAAAATAACAACACAAAGTATTAACTTTAACCACACTCCACTTTTACTGTCACCTTTGCTTTTTACCAGCAAAGACAATTGCCAATACCAGTTCAAAACAAATCAGATCAATTTTTATGGAATCTACCAGTGTTAACAAAAGAAACAGCAACTTTGAATCATCATCTGGGTTGTAATGCAGTCAGTGTAACACAAAACAATTCACATTTCTTATACAAATCAGGTGCATGCTGCAGGTGTCCAGGTTTGCTGTATATTGTGTGTTGTTGAAACAACACTGCACGTGACCTGCTGTCCTTGGCCTGCTGAGATTTGATTCTAGGTTTGATGGATGAAAGCAGTAAGTTCATTTAGCATCCATGTATCAACTTTCTAAGGTGCTTATGCTGTTCAGGGTCATGCAGGCCTGACATCTGTTCCAGTACCCACTGGACAAGAAGCAGGGTACACTTGGGCTGCCAGTCTGTCACAGGGCAAACACACATTGAGACAGATAACCACATTCACACTCATCTATAGTATCTATATAAATTATTATGACAAAGAAAGAGGAGGAGGATGTCTGCCAGGTGGCATTTGATTACACATGTTCTTGCATGAAGAGAGGCAAGACTAATAGTAAGCAGTTTGTAGTCTGAAAATCCCAAATGTGTTTCAGTAAATTGCTTCTAGATTCTTAAATTAATTAACAGCATTTTCAGTTTAAACAGACACTATGCTGTCTTGTTCGCATAGGTGTAGTACATATTTTGCTCCATGAAATTAAATTATTTACACCAGCAAAAGTTTCTGAAGCAGCAAACTAGTGACTTTTGATGCAACGCTTTTTATGGAATATAACTATAAATGCCTGTACAAACACCTCAAGTATATTTAGTTTGTTTTATAGTATATATGCAATATATTTTATCCTATTACACTTAAGAAATTTATATACTTACCTTTGTATTTTTTATGTCTTTATTTTTATTTTGTTCAAAATTATGTCTTCATTTTAGCTCCTTGTATTGTTTATATTTAAGAATATTTCTTCAAGTTATTTTATCATGATTAATCTAAAGGCAAAAAATCAGCCCACTGCCCTAAGATCCAGCAATTCATTGCTGATTTGTGCCAGCAATATGCAGTATTTTACTGGGAATTATATTATTTTCCTTATTTAGGGATTATGGTAAAGTCTTTGGCATTAGTCTCAATTTTTTCTTAATATATTTAATGTAATATTTAAAATATTTGACTTTTTATTGTATGTTGTTATTGCCATTCATTGTGTTGTTTTGTTTTATGTGATTTGGCTGCTGCATTTTTTTCTGTGTTTAATAAAGTACCTTATGTAATAATTATAAACTAAAAAAAACAATAAAATAATATATAATAATGCATATAACATACAGTTTTAAAATCTTGTACAGATGTATTAGGACGCTTCTTGAGTCTGGCTGTTACAGAAGCAGCACAGTGAGCGCGCCGAGGTGTCGCTAGCCCTTTAATAGCTGTTTTGACTTGGCACGTGCTTTCCTTATATGGAGCAGCCTTTAACTGTGACCGACAGTTACCTCTGCTGCTGGTCTCCGCTTCTTCGCTCCGCACTGAGCGCTATAAAAGCTTCGGGGTGACGAAAGAAACAGTTTTTTCAGACATAGAGAAGACAAGAAGCATAACGGTAGAGGAGTACATTTTATTCACTATTCCTGACTTGTTCTGGGGATTCACTTTATGAAAAGAGAAAGAGTGGATATTCACAGCGTTCAGGCTCAAGGTTGGTGAGTTTGGAATTTTGTGTTGAGTTTTTGTGGATTTGTGAGTTTCTTTGTTGGAGGCATAGAGATGTATGTCTCCACGCCGCACTTACAAGACATGTTCATAATAACTGTTTGCCCACTCATTGTGAGTTTAATGTTTTCTTTTTGGCTAACGACATAAACAAAAACTGTCTTGGTCTTGAATGCTAATTACTGCCAATAATTATTAAGGGAGTTTAATTTTTTATTTATTTTTTTATTTTACGTCAGTTTCTGTGCTGATTGTGCGGTATTTGTTAGAGGCAATAGGTAAAAGTTTTTGCTCTTTCATCATGCATGTCAATATCTTTTCCAGCGTCTGTAAGCAGAAGTAAGCAATTGTCAAGGCAGCTGCAGTCAAACACTTGACTTCCGGTGGAATGTTCAAACAAATAAAAGCCTCTTTATTGCAAGGTTTATGTATTACAGATTACCCCCATATTTAACTGAATAGGTGTAAAATAAGTTAATTAAAAGTGACCCTAAAATGACCTATCTCCTCTAGTGCTCAGCACGCCACATTAATTTTAAAGCTACAGCAAGGGAGCAGCTGGTAATAATTGTATTTTCCAAGTTACAGTCCTTGCAGCTTAACGCTGAAAGTACAGTGAGCGTCATTCTAGTGTTTTTTAACTGGCTTGACGCAGTTTTAGGACAGCATTGCGAAGCTGAATGACCGACAGTAACCCCTTTTCAACAGAACAATGAAACCTAATCATATAATCCAGTCAGTCAGATTTTGATGAGTTATGACTGTTATAATGTTGACATTGTGTCGCAGTGCACTGTCCCCTATATAACAATTAACTGGAACCTGCTTTTTATTCCATTCATTTGTATTTTTTTTTATTCCGAAATGTGTGCGGTCAGTGCAATAATTTGTATTGCTTTTAGTATGTTATGCATGTACATATATCTGCAGTTAAGCTGCGACTTGGACGAAAAGAGACGCTTCCTGTTTTCATTCGTGAATAGAAGATGCAAAAGTGTCTTTGGTGTATAGGCATCGACGGTCTTACATCGTCCTTTTCGTCATAGAAAAAAATGTTATTTCTTTTGATTAGCATCCCATTTTGAATCATCTGTCAAGTGTTTTCAGAAAAGAAGTGAAACAATGGAGCTGGGGGGGAGGGGGCATCTATAGGAGTGTGATATAACACGTGAGCGAGAATTGATGGTAAACAAGAACAAAACTGAAGATTTTTGTGTGCACCACTAGAGGCACCCTGGCTCTGCACCATTTTAGCTGCTCAACATTCAGCAGAGAAGCTCTGTATGTATTGCCACCAGTGTGTTTACCAAAATCATACAATTCCTCAAAGGACTCAAGGTACTCAAAGTGTAATTACAAAAAACAACAGCAGCAGAACCAAGCTGATGCAAGGTAGATGAAGCTCAAATCCTTTAATGGGTAATACAGACCTCAGGGTGTTCGGTTTAGATATCCATCCCCATATGAAGGTTGGAGGGAAAGCTGCTTTTAATAATCAAACCTGGCAGCCAAGAAATGGGATATGATTAAAAGAAATGATGAAAAAACCCATTCAGTACATTTCAAATTTGGCAAAGGTGTAAACTGTATACAGTGCTGTCCACCCACACAAACATAAACATTGCAGAACAGGAATGTTGGCAGTGTTTTTCCTGAAACATTTTACTGCTTTCATGCAGAAGTGTGCTAGAAAGCATTCAGCGGAAAAACCAGCAATTACTATGTACCCAAAGTCAGCGTTAATTGGTGACCAAAGACAAACCTGTGCTGATGATGTTTTTGTTTTTAAGCCCACTTCAATATAAGCATTAATGATCTTTTAGGGTTGTTCAAGACTATTAAATTGTGTCCTTGTTAAATCCCCTGACCTGCTTTTGCAATTATTTTGTCAGCGTTGTCAGTGAATATCTGTTTGTTGTAACTGCAGACTTCAACTTTTTCTCAATAAAACTGTTAAATGCAATATGTGCCGGCAGTGCTGTTCTTAAATCGAGGGACTCAGAAAACAGATGTATCATTACAGCAGGTACTGTCCATGGGTCACTTTGTTGTTTGTTGATCCCAAAGGTCCTGTTGGTTTATATTGCAACATATTAAACAATCTGGTGGAGTCGTTTAACACAGGCTACTGCAATGAACCTTAGAAACTTTGCAGAGTAGCTGAGCTACTGGTATAAAAAAGACAATGTTATGGACAATGGAGAAAATGTTTGGAAGGTAAATGACACTTAGTATTGGAGAAAAAAAAACATTTGATGGTTCCATTTTGACAGTATGTTACAAATTAGTTTTACTGTACAAACGAGTGACTGCTGAGGGAAAACGTGACAGCAGTGTCATTTGGTTCAAGGTTCAAAGATTTTTGTTGTCAGTTTGACTATTTGTGCAGGACATACAGAAAATCGAAATACCATTTCTCTCTCACGTAGTATTGAGTGCCATACCATTTAGGAGCTGAAATAGGAACTGATTGCATTAAAGGGAATGTGTTGTAAAACCACTGAAAACTGGATTCAAAGCTTGATTAGGGCAGCTCACAAGGGAATGATCAATGGAGACAATCATGTTTGGACATCACTGTGTCCTTGAGAGTGTCATGCTATGCTTTCTGATATCCAGTCAGCTTTATTCAGTATAAAGGTCATTCAGCGTAACAAACAGATTAGCCTTGGCCCTTTGATTAAAAAGATTTCCAACTTGTACTTCAGTTTAGCCATCACATGTGACCAACTACAAATGTTAGGCAACAGCATCATTAGCTGTGTTGTTGTTTTTTCTTTTTTTTATAAAAAGTGTGTGAATTTTAACCAAGGATGTAAAAACAAAACATTTTAGTTAATAAGTAAAGGTTTCAGCCTTGAGTGGCCGACCTGATTTTGGGTCCTGATGTCTGTCTTGGGAGACTGGATTACAAAATTTGTGGGACTTTTATGTTTTAGTTACTATTCAGATAACAAAGTAATTCTTCTTTGTGCAAAAAAAGAAAGAGCAAATACCCACATCAAACTACAGTAAGTATTTTGTGTATTTGTGTGTGTTACTGAATACATGATCAGAGACCACCTGCAATGCCTTTATGGACAACCAGGGTGCCACGGACCACCAGTTGAAAACCCCTGGTCTAACAGATGAACTGGGTGTTCCGGTCTGAGCAAGTTGCATAAAACAAGTCAGAGCACAAATTCAAGGACGTTTGAATCTGCAAATAGAATAAATAGTCACGAAATAGTGTAAACTCCATACGGCAGTATGAGATGAGTCACCTCATCTTTATTAGATCTGATAAAGTCCAGTTTTTATAAAAATGAAGGCAAAATATTCTGTTTATCACATTACTCTCAGTAAACACACTAATGCTGTTTAATCAGTGGGTTATATTTAGATTAAACAACAGGAATGACAGTGAGTTAAAGTGATGTTTTATTATAACATTTTCATGAAATGCAGCATTGTGTGCGAAACTGAGGTGTAACAGGGTGAAAGCTGTTACCATAAAAGGATTATCAGCAACTTTCACCGCATGAAAACTGCCCACCACCCGCTCGTCCTCCCAGTTGATTTGCGGCTTGACCTTTGGACAGATGAGTCTATACATCAAGTGGACCTCACTCAGCAGTGGTTAGCAGCCCTCCCCATTCATCTGTCAACTTCATTTGTGTTGCTGTACTTTTTGCTGGTCTGAGCGAAACCGTCTTCTTCAGTAGGTTAATCTGCTGCTATGCTTATTTTCTGTCAGCAGTGATCTTCGGTTTCTTCTGGCATTTTATTGGTTTCTAGTTTTAACTGTTTGTTTTAGAATTGCATAATAACCTGGTAATGTTGGTCTAGTTTGCTTCTTTTCCTTGGTGATTTTTTTGTCGTAGTATTTTGTGTATAAATAATTCACGATGGCACGATCAGATGGATGTTGTAGATATATTTGATACAGTTGTATGTACTTAGATATGGTTTGCTGACGTAATCATTTTCTGTTCTGCTATTTTTTTGGTCAGTGTATGTCGGAAGGGCATTTCTTGTAAACTGTCTTTTTCCATAAGCTGTACTGTAAAGGGTTAGTTAGCTGAATGTGATTAACCCATGGCATTGTCACAATGAGAAAAGTGTTATTTGTTGATTTTAAGAAAGCTGGCGTTGCAGTGGTTGACCCTTTCTTTTTGCCATCTTTGATTCACAGCGAGGTCCCAGAGCGTGCTCAGTGAGGTTGGGAAGACAGCAACATGTCAGTCTCCACTCAACTGGGTTTACTGCTTTGGAAGAACTTCACCTACCGACGGAGACAGACTGTAAGTAGGAGTGCTTCAAATTACTGTTTCAGAAGAACAATGGACCAAATGAGTACATACAGTGGACTACACTATAAATTATTTATTTGGTCTTTTGTTTTGTCTGTATAGTTTTTATCATTTTTTTGCATTACTTAGATTTGTTATTCCAAACAGAGGTTTTTACCTTTCAGTGCTGTGCTCAGTATCACATATTCAGTTATGTAGGCTACTAGGGAGACTCATTAGCCTACAGTACATTGAACTTCGTGTGTGAAGTTTTCCTGCCAGTTTTGTTAGGTACGTCAGCAAAAAGACTAAAGACTTTGTAAAAGCAAAATGGAGGAGTTATAGTCTCTGTTCTCTTGTAGGTCGTTCCAGGAATGCTTTCTCTCTGTCACATTTTGAATGAGTCAACTTTGAATCAGAGACCTGGATGACTGAGAATCTGCACAGACATTTTGAATTAGAGAGGATATTTTTTGTCCCACATGACTAGTTGTAAAATACAAAGGATTTATACGCGTTATTAACATGCATGAATCCAATACACATGCAGCCCACAACAATGGAAATGATGCACTTCTCCTCGGAGCCACTCACAACCGTTAAGAGTTTACGGGCTAATGTGAGTCAGTCAAAGACGTGATGATGACACATTTACATGCCAGATGCATTATGCAGTTAGTCTTGTACTGGTTGATGCCGACATACTTAAAGTCATGTAAATCAAATTCAGTTCAGGGCTGTAGAATAGAACTTCTTTGTATGTGAGAAGGCTCATCTGCATACAATGCAGCCATTTGTCCTTCAAGCAGAAGGTGCTTCTTTACGAGACAGCTGTGGCTTCTTGATGTTTTTTTTTTTTATATATAT